>NW_027529656.1:879886-1069638 GCF_008692635.1 Crocuta crocuta
CACCACTGAAAATTTTGTACCTAAAATTTATAATATCATAAAAATATTCACTGGAAATGAAATTACCTCAGAGAAGATCAGAGAATTTGAAGGTAGACTAATAGAAACAATTGAAATAATAATGTTTGGATATATACAAATATCCAATGGACTGTGACACATTATCACAAGGTTTCATTGGAGTCCCAGAAAATGAGAAAAAGATTAATGAAGTAAAAAATATTTGAAAACATAAAGGCTGAATACTTTCCAGATTTGGTAAAGTACATCCATTTACAGATTAAGAATTTCAGATAATCTCAAGCAGGATACAGTCAAAGAAAACCACACACAGACATACCTTAATCAACTGCTGAAAACCAAAGAGAAAAATAAAAACTTGTAGGCAGATGGAGAAAAACTATATATTACAAAAAATGAGAAAACAGATTAAGATTTTTTAAACTGCCAAAAGAAAATAATTGATAACACTTATTTCTATATATAATAAAAATATACTTTAAGAATGAAGGCATAATAAAGACATTCTCAGGTTAGAGAAAAACAGCAAAATATTTTCATATTAGATTTCATCTCAAAAAATGGTAAAGAAATTCCTTAAACAACAGAAAATGGTAACTAAAAAATCTAGAACCTTGCAGATGATAAAACTGCAATAAAAATGATAAGTGGGTAAGTGAAATAATGTATTTTGCTACTAAATTCTTTAAGGTGTGTATATGGTGAAAACAACAACAACAACAAAAAAGCCCGAGAATTTTAAATTTAGTAAATACATATTACATAAAAGGATTATCTAGTATTAAGGTACATACTTTGTACTTGAATTAATAAGATATTATATATAGACTGTAAAAAAGGTATGTTTGTATATTGTAATTCCTAGAGCAACCTCACTCAAACATATTTAGTTGACAGATATTTAGCTGAAAACAGAAAAGTAAAGTATATTACTAAAACATTCATATAATCCAAAAATGGGGTATGAAAGTGATAGTAGAAGAACAAAATGAAAGAAAAAACAACAGAGATGATAAACAGAAATCTAATAATAAGATACACCTAATTCAACCATATCATAATGGTATTAAATATAAATGGCTTAAACCCATCAATTAAGAAGATTTAATTCTTTGTCATATTGTATTAAAAAAGGTATAACAAAACAAGACCAGTAAAGTACTTTTCAGGGAACATGCTTTAAATATAATTATATAAAGAAGTTTTAAAAATGTGATAAAAGTAATCAAAAGAAAGCTACAGTAATCAAAAGAAAGCTAATGTCAGACTAAATAGATTTCAGAGTTTACAAATGACAAAAACCAATTACTTAAAAATGAAAAAGGTGGTTCTTCAAGAAGGTATAGCAATACTAAAGTAAATAAACCAAAAACAGATTGCTCTGCATTCATGAAGATAAAAAAAGAAAAAACTGATAGAACTGAAAGAAAAATAGAAAAGTTTATAATTTATAAGTTTATAAATTATAAGCTATAAAGTTACGATTATAAGGTTATAATTTATAGGTTTATAAATAAATTAATAAACATTTAAAATGGTAAACATTAATAAATGTAGAAAAATTAAAAATATACAAATTATGTTCACATTTCATACTTTGTCTAAAAATTAATGACAGAAATGTCTGTAAAAATTGTAAAATATTTAGAAATTAAACAAAATATTTGCAAATGATCTGTAGGTCAAAAAGATGTCTCGAGATAAATTGATAACTATTTTAAATGACATTAGAAGGAAAATACAACATATCAAAATTTGTTAAATGCAGTAAAGCAGAATCTAGAGGGACATTTATAGCACAGAATGTTTATATTGGAAAAGAAGATGCATTAAATCAATCATTGAAGCTTCCACATTGAAAAACTAGAAAATAAAGAGAAAAATGAAACTCAACAGAAGCAGGAAATAAAATAAGTTTCAAGTTTCAATGAAGATAAATTTTAATAAATTGATGATAAGTAAATTTCAACAATAAGTGGTTTCAAAGTTACTAAAATTAAGAACACATAAAAAATATACACAGTCAATGGAACCACACATCAGTTCTTTGAAAGTTTGATGAGGAAAATCATGCATGATCCTTTTAATAGATACAGATAAAGTATTTCAGACAATTTATGGAAAAAAAATAACCTCTGAGAACTTAGAAACAGAAGTGAACTTTAAAATGATAAAGAGCAAGTATGAAAACCTACAGCTGACATCATATTTAAAGGTGTTTTGGGGTTTTCACAGCAGATTTGGTTTTTCTCTAAAGAGTCCTGGGAAGAGTTAAACTTTCCTGTAGTACATTTACACAGTCCTCTCCATCATAAACCCATTTCTCCATTCCCTTGTGGACTTTAAAACTCATCTAATTCTGGTATCAAACCTGGCTACCAGGTGCAACTATAACAGTTCAAAAGGTTAATGCTTTAGACCAAGTTCCTTCTCTGCGCCTCCTGAGGATTTCCTTTTCATTACTTCTTTTGCACTCAATTATGCATTTAATATTTAGTTCACGATAGCTTATCCAATATTTTCAAGTGTTTGTGGCAACAGTTGAAAGTCTGCACTGAATCAGAGAATCATGTTTCTAGGACAAGAATTACATAGTTTCTAGGACCAAACCATTCCTCTCTCCTCTCTACTACAATTATAAGCTGATTATTTCCATGTTCCTTTGGAATTTACCTTGCATAAGAAAGTTACATTTTACTCTTTTCCAGCAATGTTGTAGAAAACTGAATATTTTATGAATTTCTGTAGTTCTATCTTCCATGACACATTGTTTTTGTTTTGTTTGTTTCAAGTATAAAATAAAATGTCTGCTGTTAAATTTAATGAACTACCTCTTTTTTTTATCTTCAATAGAGTTTTTTATTAGATCGTTTTATGGTGCTTAATTAACTTTGCAAACACAGATTTAGTACTATTTATCCGATCTCAGCTTGCTAATAGGTATCATTCAGGATCCTACTTTATAGCTTTTTCTTCTTTTTCTAATTTTTAAATACTTACTCAAGTTTTTTTCTGTACTATTCTTTGGTATTTCCTTATTCTGTTTTAGAAAACAAGATTGGTATACATAATGCCCAAATGACTGTTTTTTGGAAAGCAGTAGAATTGGGGCATCGACAAGAAACTTAATTTCCTGTTTACTCAAAAATGATTATTGAGTGCCAACTTGTAACATTTACTGAGCTAGGAATGAGGTACACTTCACAGTCAAAAGTGAGGAGGTAATGACACAGTATAGTAGAATAAAGATATATTATGGTAAGGAAAGGCAGAATGTCTCATTTATACAGAGAGTGACAGGGAAGTCTCCCACTAGGGGATGATACTTGCACTGAAACTTGACAGATAAATAGAAATTTTCAGCTTGAGGAAGCAACATGTATAAAATATCAAGTAGTGAGTAAACATGATGTGTAAGAAAAACGCAAGCATTTTGGTATAATTGAACCATATGCTGTATGTGAAAATTTGGCTGGTGATGAGTTTCAATGAGCTGCCAGATGTAAGCAGTTACCAGATCGTGAATGACTTTGTTTCCTTACTAAGGGAGTTGGATATCCTTTGGAAAGTAATGGAGAAGTATAAATGGGTACTAATAAAGGAAATAACCTAACTAGAGTTACAGAGTTGAAAGACAACTGTGAGAGTGGCATAGAGTACTGAGGGCAAACTGTCTGTGAATGACTCTCATCACTCAATAAAGTAGCTCTACTGTTCCTTGATATTTTTGTTTTGTTTGGTGTGTGTGGTTTTTCTTTCTTTCTTTTTTTCTTTTTTCTTTTTTTCTTTTCTTTTTTTTTTTTGGCCTGTCTAATCTCCCAAAGTTCTCTGAGTTAATATGCATGCCTAATTCTCCAGGTATATTTATTTCAATAGCACTGACAATGCCCTATAATATGCATTGTGCTAAGTCCTAGAAATAAAAACATAAACAAGGCCCCTGAGTTCTCAAAGTATGCTACTTTATTGGGGGACAGCACAGTCACTATCAATAGCACACCAAAATGATTTCACAAATTATGCCAACCATACATGCTCATGCGCACACACTCACACACACACACTTGACTCTTGAACATTGTGGAGGTAAGGGATGCCAACAACCTTCACTCAGTTGAACTTTTGACCCCCCAAAAAATTAACTACTGATAGCCTACTGTTGGCCAGAAAGTTTAACAATTGCAAAGAGTTAAATAACACATATTTTGTATATGTATTACATATTATACTCTTACAATAAGCAAGAGAAAGTAAAATGTTATTAAGAAAATTATAAGAAGAGAATATACTTACAGTTCTGCATCACGTGTCAATAGTATAAATATACATTTTTACAAGATGAATTATCTGTTGGTACCTATAACAATATCTTCTGTGATATAAAATACTGTAGGTGTTATGTGTATTATGAATACTATGCATCAAAGTGAAAAAATGTGAAAAAAGAAACTCATATTTATTCATGAAATAAGTAAAATTTTCCAATATATTTATTGAAAAAGATCTGAATTTAAGAGGACCTCTGCAGTTCAAACCCAAGTTGTTCAAGGGTCAGCTGTATATATATCTAACGACAGAGACAGACAGACTGTTAGCTGGAAAGGACTTAAATCACAACTCCGGCACCTATTAGTGAAAAATCCTCAGAATATTCCAGGTGCCCAGGGCACTACCACAACTGCATGGCCACTGGGGCACCATGGTGCTACAGCACCATGAACTTGAACCCCTGGCTCCTGTGAAGATCTGAGAATCTTGACAAAAGTGTGCTATTTTCGAATAATAGAATATGATATGATTCGTGCCATACACGGAATGTAAATGGTATCTGTCTCAAACTCTCCAATAAACACACATATCAATGTATGGGAGTATTAGAATCGAGGCAAGATGGTGGAGAAGTAGGGAGCTCCGTGGATTTTACTTGCATCCATCTTTCAAACAGAGAAGGCCTGAAGCCATAGGACACTGAGCCGCAGGAGTTTGGGAAGAGAAAGAGACAGCGTACACTGGGAAGGCAACCTCATAAGGCAACCTCAAGAAACAAGCCAAAGTACACATGGTGGAGAGTCCCAAATACCACTACAAGTAGGGAAATAAAATAACCAAAGTCTCAACAATAGAGATCAAGAGATACCATTCAAAGAACACTTCCTGAACGGACAGGCCCTGGACAGTCAAAGAGCCTTCTTTAATACAGGAGTACTCACAGGTGCAGCATGCATAACAAGCTTTTAAAACTAACAAGAAACAGAAAGCTAGCCAAAATGATGAAAAGGAAGAACTCTAAAGAAATTTCAGGAAGAAATGACAGCTAAAGAACTGATCAAAACAGATGTAAGCAATATAACTGAGCAAGAATTTAGAACAATAGTCATAAAAGTAATTGCTGAGCTTGGAAAAGGCATGGAAAACATCAGAGAAACTATTCCTACAGACTATGAAGCTTAAAAATAGTTGTGATGAATTTTAAAATACTATAAATGAGTTGCATAATAAAATGAAGGCATCCAATGCACAGATTGAAGAGGCAGAGAGGCGAATAGGTGAATTAGAAGACATAATTATAGAAAAAGAGGAAGCCAAGAAAAGGAGAAATAAAATGATCCAGAAACATGAAAGGAGAGTTTGAGAGCTGAATGATACAATCAAACGGAACAATATACACATCATAGGAATTCCAGAAGAGGAAGAAAGAGGGAAAGGTGCTGAAGGAGTCCTTGAACAAATCATAGCAGAGAACATCCCCAATATGGGGACAGAAACAGACATTGAAATCCAAGAGTCACAGAGAACTCTCCTCAGATGTAACTTGAATCGATCTCCTGCATGACATATCATAGTGAAACTGGCAAAATATAAGGACAAAGAGAGAATTCTGAAAGCAACTAGGAACAAAAGCCCTCACATACAAAGGGAAACCCATCAGAGTGGTGACAGACCTATCTACTGAATCTTGGCAGGCCAGGAAGGAATGGCAGAAAATCTTCAATGTGATGAAGAGAAAAAAATATGAAGCCAAGAATCCTCTATCCAGCAAGCCTGTCATTCAGAATTGAAGGAGAGATAAAAGTCTTCCCAAATAAACAAAAACTGAAAGAATCCGTCACCACTAAACCAGCCCTACAAGAAATCCTGAGGGGGACTCTATGAGGGAAATGTTGCAAGGAACACAAGTTACCAGAGACACCACCACAAGCGTGAATCCTACAAAGAACACAATGACTCTAAACCCATATTTTTCAATAATAACACTGAATGTAAATGGACTAAATGCTCCAATCAAAAGACATAGGGTAGCAGAATGGATAAAAAAACAAAATCCATCTATTTGCTGTCTACAAGAAACTCATTTTAGACCTGAGGACACCATCAGATTGAAAGTAAGGGGATGGAGAAATATATATCATGCTACGGGAAGTCAAAAGAAAGCTGGAGTAGCTATACTTATATCAGACAAACTGGACTTTAAATTAAAGACAATAACAAGGGATGAAGAAGGACATTATATAATAATTACAGGGTCTATCCATCAGGAAGAGCTAACAAACATAAATGTCTGTGCACCGAATACAGGAGCACCCAAATACATAAAAGAATCACAAACAGAAACAATCTTATGGATAAGAATGTGCTAATAGCAGGCAACATTAACACTCCACTTACAGCAATGGAAAGATCAACTAGACAGAAAATAACTAAAGAAACAATGGACTTAAATGACCATTGGACCAGATGGATCTGACACATATATTTAGAATCCTACATCCTGAGGCTATGAAATACGCTTTCTTCTCAAGTGTGCATGGCACATTCTCCAAGATAGATCACATACTGGGACATAAAGCAGCCCTCAATAAATATAGAAGAATTGAGTTTATACCATGCACACTTCCAGATGACAATGTTATGAAACTTGAAATCAATTATAGGAAGAAGTCTAGAAAACTTCCAAAAACATGAAGGTTAAAGAGCACCCTACTAAAGAATGAATGTGCCAATCAGGCAATTAGAGAAGAAATTAAAAAATATATGGAATCGAATGAAAATGAAAATACAACAATCCAAACTCTGTGGGATGCAGCAAAGACAGTCCTAAGAGGAAAGTATATTGCACTCCAGGCCTATCCCAAGAAATTAGAAAAAGCACAAGTACAAAATCTAACAGTGCACCTAAAGGAACTAGAAGGAGAGCAACAAGAGTACCCCAAACCCAGTAGAAGAAGAGAAATAATAAAAATCATGGCAGAAATAAACAAATTAGTATCCAATAAAACAGTTGAAGACATCAATGAAACCAAGAGTTGGTTTTTTGAAAAAGTAAACAAAATTAACAAACCTCTAGCCAGGCATCTCAATAAGAAAAGAGAGAACACCCAAATAGACAAATTCAGGAATGAAAATGGACTTATTACAACCAATCCCTCAGAAATACAAGCAATTATCAGGAAATACTATGACAATTTATATGCCAACAAATTGGACAACTTAGAAGAAATGGACAAATTCCTAAACACACACTCATTACCAAAATTCACACAGGGAGTGATAGAAAATCTGAACAGATACATAACTAGTGAAGAAATCGAATCAGTTATCAAAAATCTCCCAACAAATAAGAGCCCTGGGACAGATGGCTTCCCTGGGAAATTCTGCCAGACATTTAAATCAGAGTTAATACCCATTCTTCTCAAGCCATTCCAAAAAATAGAAATTGAAGGAAAACTTCCAGGCTCATTCTACGAAGCCAGCATCACTTTGATTCCCAAGCCAGACAGAGACCCAACAAAAAGAGAGAACTACAGGCCAATATCCTTGATGAATACAGATGCAAAAATCCTCATTAAGTACTTGCAAATCGAATCCAACAGCACATAAAAAGAATTATCCACCATGATCCAGTGGGATTCATTTCTGGGTTACAGAGCTGGTTAATTATTCACAAATCAATCAATGTGATACATCACATTAACCAAAGATAAGATAAAAACCATATGATCCTATCCATAGATCCTGTCAAAAAGCATTTGACAAAATACAGCATCCCTTCTTGATAAAGACCATCGAGAAAGTCAGGATGGAAGGAACTTACTTAAACATCATAAAAGCCATCTATGAGAAGCCCTCAGCTAACATCATCCTCGATGGGGAAAAACTGAGAGCTTTCCTCCTGAAATCAGGAACATGACAGGGATGTCCACTCTCACCACTGTTGTTTAACATAGTGCTGGAAGTCCTAGCATCAGCCATCAGACAACAAAAGGAAATCAAAGGCATCAGAATTGGCAAAGAAGAAGTCAAACTTTCACTTTTCGCAGATGACATGATATTCTACATAGACAACCCAACAGCCTCCACCAGAAGCCTACTAGAACAGATCCAAGAATTCAACAAAGTTGCAGGGTACAAAATCAATGTACAGAAATCAGGTGCACTTTTATATACCAATAATGAAGCAACAGAAAGAGAAATCAAGAAACTGTTCACATTCACAATTGTACAAAAATAATAAAATCCCTAGGAATAAACCTAACCAAAGATATAGGAGTTTTGTATGATGAAAACTACAGAAAACGTGGGGCGCCTGGGTGACACAGTCAGTTAGACGTCCAACTTTGGCTCAGGTCATGATCTCACAGGTCGTGGGTTCGAGTTCCGCCTTGGGCTCTGTGCTGACAGCTGGCTCAGAGCTGGGAACCCGTCTTCAGATTCTGTATCTCTCTTTCTCTCTGACCCTCCCCTGCTCCCAACTGTCTCTCTCTGACTCCTAAAAATAAATAAAAAACATTAAAAAAGAAAACAAAAGAAAACTTATGAAAGAAATTGAAGAAGACACAATGAAATGGAAAAACATTCCATGCTCATGGATCAGAAGAATAAATATTGTTAAAATGTCATTACCACTCAAAAGCAATCTACACCTTCAATGTAATCCCAGTCAACATTGCACCAGCATTCTTCTCAAAGCTAGAGCAAATTATCCTAGCCAAAGTAATATTGAAGAATAAAACCAAAATGGGAGGCATCACAATCCCAGACTTTAGCCTCTACTACAAAGCTGTAATCATCAAGACAGTATGGTATTGGCACAAAAAACTGACACATAGACCAATGGAATAGAATAGAGAACTCAGAATTGGATCCACAAATATCTGGCCAACTAATATTTGACAAAGCTGCATAGAGTATCCAATGGAAAAAAGACAGCCTCTTTAACAGATGGTTCTGGGAGAACTGGACAGCATCATGCAAAAGAATGAAGCTAGACCACTTTCTCACACCATACACAAAAATAAACTCAAAATGATTAGAGGGTCTGAATGTGAGACAGGAAACCATTAAAACCCTAGAGAAGAAAGCAGGAAACAACCTCCTTGACCTCAACCACAGCAATTTCTTACTTGACCCATCCCCAAAGGCAAGGGAAATCAAGAGCACAATTGAACTATTGGGACTTATCAAAATAGAAAGCTTTTGCGGGGCAAAGGAAACAATCAATTAAACTAATAGGCAACTGACAGAATGGGAAAAGATAGTTGCAAATGACATATCAGATAAAATCTAGTATCCAAAATCTTAAGGAACTCACCAAACTCCACACCCAAAAGACAAATAATCCAGTGAAGAAATGGACAGAAGACATGAACAGACATTTCTCCAAAGAGGACATCCAGATGGCCAAGAGACACATGAAATGATGCTCAGCGTCCCTCCTCATCAGAGAAATAGAAATCAAAATCACACTAAGATACCACCTCACACCAGTCAGAGTCACTAAAATGAATAAATCAGGAGACTATAGATGCTGGTGAGGATGTGGAGAATCGGGCACCCTCCTACACTGTTGGTGGGAATGTAAACTGGTTCAGCCCCTCTGGAAAACAGTGTGGAGGTTCCTCAAAAATTTGACAATAGAACTCCCCTATGACCCAGCAATAGTACAGCTAACAATTTACCCAAGGGATACAGGAGTGCTGATGCATAGGGGCACATGTACCTCAATGTTCATAGCAGTACTCTCAACAATAGCCAAAACATGGAAAGAGCCTAAGTGTCCATCAACTGTCGAATGGATCAAGAAGATGTGATTCATTTATACCAATGAATACTACATGGCAATGAGAAAGAATGAAATCTGACCATGTGTAGCAACATGGATGGAACTTGAGGGTGTTATGCTCAAAATTTTGTTATGAGCAAAATAAGTCAGGCAGAGAAGGACACATACCATATGTTTTCACTTATAGGTGGATTAGGTGGAACTTAACAGAGGACCACGGGGGAGACAAAGTGGAAAAATAGTTGGGGAGAGGGAGGGAGGCAACCCATGAGAGACTCTTGAATGCTGAGAACAGACTGAGGGCTGATGGGGATGGAGGACATGGGAAGGGGAATTGATGGGCACTGAGGAGGGCGCTTGTTGGGATGAGCATTGGATGTTATATGGAAACCAACTTGACAATAAACTATTTAAGAAAAAAAGAAAATAGAGACAGACAGAGAGACAGAGGTTGGGATCTCAGACCAGCTGACTTGGGAAATATTTCCTGCAGGGAGTAAAATTTACACTGAGACTTGTAAGACTAATAAAATTTCAAAAGATGCTTACTCCCCTTGGGCTAGTATTAGTTATCACTCCAGGTAAAAAGAACTAAATATTCCAGTCTTCTTTTCTTCCTGCTCTTCACTCCCAATATTCCTAGATCTTATTTAGTCACTTAGGATGTGTAGATGTTCATTGAGAAGGGGAAAAGCTTTGACTCAGTCATTTCCCTTAAATCCTGCTCTTCATTTCCTTCCCTTTCTTTCTAGTCCCTCACCATCTCTCACTTAAACTTTGGTAATTACCTCACTCCAGGACAATCAATCTTCCATACTGCTGCTAGAGGGATCTTTCCAAAAGATAAATTTGCTTTTAGGATTCCCTTGGAAACAAAAAATAAAGCAAATAAATAAACAACAAAAGTATTTGATAGTCTTCTATTGCCTTCAGTGATAAGTCCAATAATGCACTGGTCACTGAGTGCCCCTCACTATGTGACGGTGATTCACCTCCTTATCTCTACCACTGCCTCTCACCTTACTCTTAAATACTTTATTTATTTATCTTTTTAGTGTGTCTTTGTTTGTAAAGCTTCCCTCTGTATCTCAAAGGCAGAGATAGACAGAATGCTGAGTTATAGCACATTTTTTTTTTGTACAAAATTACTTATATGCTGTTTTCACTTCTAGACTAAATATTTAAAGGTGGGGAATGCACTTTATTCATCTTTGAATCCTCAACACTTGGCATAGTTCCTGGCCTAGTTCTTGTCATGTTGAAAGTATACAATACATTTGAAAGTGAATTAAGTAAAAATAAATTAACCCTGAGTTGAGAACAAGACATAAAAGTTAAATAATATAATAAATCATGAATAAAAGGTTATTTCTGAAAGCAGGGATATTAACAAAGTTCCTGTAGGATATCCCTGCACTGCAATATTCAGCATTTGCCTTTAGGTCCTTCAAAGTTAATCAAGACTTTTTTTAATCCATGAAATGATTTTTGGAAAACAAATTTAACAATATATACTGAGTAGAATAAAATTTTATGTATAAGTAACCATATTATTATGCTTTTACAAAATATCAGTTTAATTCAATTCAGAATACTGAATGTTTGCATAGCTAACCTTTTCTTTATTTGAATTCAGAATATATCAGTTCATGTGTTTTATTATTTTTAATATGACATCAAGACACTCCAGGGTACATTTTATTATTCCATTTATTCATGCCTAGGGTATATTATGAGCTACAAACCTAAAGGCTAAGTGCTTTAACCACCCAAATCATGTATTAGTGGATCAATAAAACATACCCTGGAGTATCCTAATCCTATAATGTGTCTCCTACTTCTTATTACAGGGAAAAAAAGCAATTAATCTTGAACAAAACTAATACTTTAAAATCATATCATTCTACTATTACATATTTCATACAGGGTACAAATGAAAAACAATGGCACTTTCTTGTTAGAACATTACTAGAGAAATGATAAATTATGCAGTCCATCTATTGAAAGAATAAGAAGTATTTCTGTTCTAAAGCTTCTATGGATAGAAAGCCCTGCTAATTCCTTATATAGTGTCAATCCAAGACAAAGGATTTAGACAATGGAGTGTTTTATTTAATGAAATATACCTGATAAACTATGACTTGTATCAACTGCAATTTCTTATGATTGCATTTCCCTCTGCCCTGTGTTTAGTACAGTTTTTCTTTTGTCACTAGATTTATCACACTAACATACCAACTTGCATATTGTAGATGCTCAACAAATAGGCAGTTTAAGTGATGGAATAGTTATACTGCTAAACAGGCTTGAATTCCATTTTAGAAGTTATTGAATTACAAATAAAATCAAATGTACTCACATAAGCACATATATATAGTATGAATAGCTAATTATTATAATAAAACTATCACAGAAGGCAAGAAAAGGCAATTATGATAATTGGGTGTGGGTGTGTCTAGACACACACACAAATAGAGGTAGAGAGATAGAGGTGGAAAAATTGGAGGGAGGAATGTAACCCTAAGGTGTTGACACTGATAGAGTTTATTTTATCTGTTCTTTGACCTATATTTTTAGATTTTTCTATTATATATGTATAATATATATATAACTATATGTATATAGTTAAAAGAAACAAAAACAATGCTCTGTTTTTAGATATGTATATTCTTTTTCTAATTTATTTTTTGAAGTGTATATTTATTTATTTTGAGAGAGAGACAGGGGAGGGGCAAAGAGAAAGAATTTTCAGCAGGCTTGGTGTGGTCAGCCTAGAGCATGTTGCGGGACTTGAACCCACAAACCATGAGATCATGACCTGAGCTGAAATCAAGAGTCAGGTGCTTAACTGTCTGAGCCACCCAGGCACCCTTGGATATGTAAATTCCTATCCCAAGAAATTTACTGCACTCCCAACATTCTATGTTGCAATGGTAATAAATAATGCCAGCAGTTATGCTGTGACTCAAATACACGATTACTTAGAATGATACATGCCACCTACTAAACATTTGATAAATATTTGCTGAATGAATGAGAAAATAAAAGATACTGCTTGATTGAAGCATTCTAGATGTTCCTAGTATAAGACAATGGGCTTCATTTGGCATAAAATAGGTGAAAATTAATTAAAAATGTATTTTCAACCATCATGATTTAAAGCTTGCTCAACCTACTTTCATTTTCAATAATCTAATCTCTGATGTTGTACTTTTCCTATTCTGCCATTCTCCAATCCCAAACTCCATTTTTTCCCTGACTTCGCATAAGGGGTTCTTGTTAAATACGGGCCTTTAACATCCCAAGGTAAATTCATTAACAATTGAGTGAGTCATTGCATGGAAAAATTTGTGGGGATTCAAAGTGGGCATTGTATAAGGGGATAGTATAGTCAAATATTATTCTAACCTTTTACTCAATGACTTCTAAATTTGCTGGTGTCCTAGATATTATTGAACGGGACAAAGGCTAGAAATGGGTAGACCGATTACAATTATTTCTTACAAGATTCATTTTTTTCCTTTGAGTGATCATACCACCTAATGTGCTATAACACTGGAATATATTAAGTCTGTTCTCCTTAATAATTCTTAATTTACATCACAATGCACATTCCTCCTGTAAAGTAGAAAACACTAAGAAATAGAGCTTCTATAAAGGTTTCACTGATATTGGAAATTACAATTGAAAAGAAATTGAAGAGATTCACCTATTTTCTGGAATGCTTTTATATCTAGCTTCCCTTTCTCTTAGTTAAAAAGAATCGCCTTCTTAATAATGCTGAACAGAAAGAACAGATCTTTGCTGTTTTGAGACATTACTGCCTAAGCAATCATTCTATATATCTTGAAATACTATTAGCATGTCAGAGATTATATCTATATCAATATTGATATCGATATATATGCTAAAATCAGGTAATAGCTTTGATGGTTTCATTTTAAGAAGGTAAGTTCCCTGAGAGCATAGATTTTGTGTTATTATCAGGGCTGTCTCTTCAGGACCTGAAATAGTAAATGGATAAAAAATCATGATGGGACTAAATCAAAACATGATACTAGATACTGTGCTAGGCCAATTATATGCATTATTTTACTTAATCTTCATGAGAACAAAATGGAGTAGACCTCATTATTATTATTTCATGAAGAAACTTAAAGGAGACCAAATATTTTGCCCAAATTTAAAAACATGTACGTGACAGACTAAGAAATATAAATTATGAAAATATTCTGCCTTTGAAAGAATAAGAATCATTTTCCTCCTTTATCTGATTTATATTGAAGTATACCAAAATATCCACATATTCTCATTTCTTTTCTGTATCAGCACAACTGAGATGTGAGCCATGTTAACCAGATTAACATAAAACTAGGCTTCCTATTTAATGTCCTGTGTTCTGGTTGGGATAGAATCTTAACCCTTCTGTAAATTTACAGCTGCTATTTCCTTCTCATATGGCCTATTCCTTGAAGCTTCTCATAATCTGCTCCATTGCTTCTGTGTCCAGATATATACTTGTCAATAGCTCCATTCAGGAATCTTCCTCTCTTTTAAATGGTGGATTTATAGAGTCAATTTCTATCAATGTCTGATCCACTTAATTTCTCCTAACCCCCTGTCTGTTGCCTAACTACTCCCACACTAGTCTTTTCCCATGCCTGGTAAGAAAAAATATCTTGAAAACTGTACTTTATTATTTAAAATACACAGTCGGTGCTCATTAACACTTGTAGCAACTATGGAACTGACAGAGAGTTGCATAACTTTTAATTAATTACTGGTGTAATGACATAACACAATTAAAACAAGAATGAGATGTAATAATAATAAACAAAATAATACATTTATTCAGTTCACTTGGGCTTCTTTCATACTAAAGTGCTTTCTTGAGAGTAGATTCTAGTCCTTCCACCTCTTAAATTACACCTTGCAAATCTATCTACATATTCTTATCTCGTATTGCAAGTCTTGTTCATGTCACACCACAATTAATGCAACAGACTTCTAACTAGTTGCCTGTCTCAACCTCTCCTCTCCTCTCCTCTCCAATAGGATAGCAGATTGATTTTATAAAAAGAGAAGATTAGCTGGAAACTCTCTTTCTTAAAGTCTTTCAATGACTTCTCATTGTCTGTATGATAAAATCTAATGGTTCATGCATAGCATGTGTGGCCAGTCATGGCTGGAGCTCTCACATCTCACCAGTTTCATCTCACTACTCATAGTTAGGCTAGTCCATTCAAGCCAGAGAACATTACCGAAAATGAGCCACGAACTTTATGGGATTGGGCTTGCTCACCTACATGTTACTCTTCCTGCCTGTGCGTCATGTCCTCTCTACTGACACAGGTCCCACTCAGGTCCTTTCATTCATTGGGCTAATTCTTCTGCATTGTTGCAGATAAAATACAGATGGCACCTCTTCACATGATCTTTTTGTGTCTTCCAGTTGCGGCCTGGATGTGCACCTGTGTGCTCCCTCTCAATCTTGCACTGACGACAACATCACTCTTATCCATCAATACTATTTCGGAAAATCAAGTATGAACAGGTGCTGAGCTAGTTCTGGAGAGTGTAGTGGCAGGTGGGCGGAGGGGGGGAGATTGGCAAACAAAACAGTGTATAACTGGGAGGAATCCTGCATTTGCCTACACTTTCCACTATGCAGGAAACTCCTGAAGATGAGACCTGCTTTTCCTCCCCATGTTCCTAATCACTGGCACTTAATCGATAGCGCTCAGTGATGAATGAGCTTCCCTGACTGTGTGTAGATAAGTCTCTTTTCATTCTCAGGACTTCACCATCCCAGGGTAACATATTTGATTTTGAAAGATTACCTCGGGTACACATTGCAAAACAGAACCATATACATAGATTTTTGTCTTCTTTGCAATTACATTGCTTTTACTTATTTCTAAGTTGGTTCCATGTGGTGAACAAAGGCAAAAAATGATTAGAAATATTGAAGAAAATATTAAGAAATTTAAAATAATTCAATATTTGGACTATTATTCTCCATGGAAAAAGGATCACTAGAAGATAAAGCTGATAATGATTAAAATATTTCAGTGGACCTCTATAAAATCTACTAAAAATTGAATGACATTGTATATCCAGTAATAGAAATAGTGTCTTTTTCTATTTTGTCTATTAACTACATAGCACAAATGTATTCATACAATGTTCAATTTAGCCATTGTGCTTGCATAGCTAATAAAACATGCCACTGTAAACTGTAAATAACTCCTCTTAGAAGTTGAAGCTACCAAATGAGTAAAATTTTAAGCAAGTTTTCTGGGAATATTTTGTCATTTTTATTCCTCATTATATATAAATTGACTTAAATATTGATATAATTTTATGAATATTATATATAATGTCAATATTTCAGGCACTGTAATGAGTTTCTCTCTCTTCTAACAGACTTCCACAAAATGTAAATAGTTGTCTGAAATAATCTTTTTAACTCTTGGTGATTTTCCAAGTGATCTTGTGCCTATAGCAATAAAAATTTTACTACCTACTGACTGACCGGTCCTAATCACCCCAGAGATAATGATTATGTACCTTCTGACTTTATGATTCACATAAGTTAATGGTTAGAGCATCCTCCTTTTTCTTAGTATTATTGCAATCCAAATGTGTATCCATATGGATACACACACACATACACACTCACATATGTGTAACATCTATACTCTTATTATCTATTTAGAATTAAAAATATAATATTTATAAGCGTTATGTTGACTTCTTTTAATTTAAGAGACCGTGGAAATATCTATACTTCAATTATATATATATATATATCATATGCATTTACAATTATTTACTTTTATAAATAAATCCATAAGCTACAAAGAACTACTGAGGGAGGAAGCATAGTAAAAATCTATTTAATGAATGTTCAATGACATTGTTTATAAATGTTGTCAATTGGTTATTTTATCTAGAATGTGCAATAAAATGGGAAAATATTAAGTTAATGGATTCAATAACAAGCCCATTATTACTGGAGCCGTAGCATGACTTCTGCAGCCCTAAAGATTAGCTGAGCAACAGAAGGGGGAAAAAAGTAGATCATCCATTACATTGAGCAGTTAATGATATTTTATTGCATTATTTATCAAATACTGTGGATGTTATTTGTAGCTGCAAGCTTGACCTTAGCTAATCATAATTTGATGAATGTGTATATCATAAAGGCACTATGACAAAATGCCCTATTGTTTTATGAAGCAGGAACATGAACTAGTATTATGAAATTCAGTAAGAGTGTAGTTTCAAGATATTAATGTTCAGACACTTATGTGCAAGACAGAATAGATGCTTATAATTCAGACACGGCTGCTGAAATTTCTTTCTCCTTCAGTAATATAAACATTCAAGCCATCTATCTTGAATGATTCCTGCAAAGCATTTTTATAAATGCACAAAGAAGACGGTAATGATAATATATTATTAAAATAGTAGAGTTCTCATTCAATCAGGTAGAAAAAAATCAGAAGCTTTTCACAAAGCTTTATGAGTTTGTATTTAATTAGATTTGAATATAAATTTTGGAGAGAAAATATAATGTGATATAGAAACCAATACCTACTGTATAATTTTTAATTTTATCATCCTCCTAGGAAACGAAATGCACTATGATTTCTAAGATGAGAACAATTACTTCATTTTGTATATATTTTTGTAAAGGTTTAGAATGAGTTAGCTCATTAGGACTCTTTCTTTTCATATGAAAAAGTAATATTGGTGGCAATAAAACAATATTTTAAGGCAAGAATACAATTTTTAAAGCAGTTCTTAGATATCAAATCATGAAAGTTACTTTACACATGGGTCACTTAGATTTATTAGAGAAAGATTTATTAAATAAGCACCTCCCAATAAACTCCTTGGCTTTATTCCTAAATACAGATTTAGTTTTCCCCTGCAGTATATAGAAAGAACTTATAAGGTGAACCTCTGTGAAGATAGTAAGTATTAAATTATGTATCCCAACTTGTTGTGTCTAATGCTGAGGAGTTATTTTCTCCTAAAATATAGCTGTCAAAATTTTATATAGTTTCAAAAAGAATGTTTTATGTGATAAGTTGAATTATCGCTTGACAAATGTTCACTTTTTTTCTTCTGTCTCCTCAGGTACAGTGTACTTCCTCATAAAGGTGACTTTGGCCACGAGACTTGCTTTGGCTATAAGAAAAAACTTGAGAGTATAGAAGCCTTGAATGTGCTTGTGTGGTTTGATGTGGCTTCTGTCTTCCTATGATCTTCTGTGAGAGTGTTCTATCCATGAACAGCTTTATTCAGCCTGGCTCAGACTGAGACTACTGAAGCTGATTCAGACACAACTGAGATCTCAAAACCATGCTTAGCTGAACTACAGACTGAAGTGGATTCACTAAGCTGCTTCCAGCAGAATCCAGCAGAACCACTCATAGATTTGTGAGTTTTATAGTTGGCCAGAATTTGCAAGTTATTTTTTTTTAATGCAGAATTACTCTATAGCTCACAAATACACATATGGCTTTATGGAATAGTGTCATTAAAAAACTATTATATTTTGAAGTACTATAGTTAAGAAGCAAATTTGTTTTTAAGTTAGATTAAATTCATATGTCTAAGGTCTGCTATTTTATATTTTAATATTGGGAAGTGAGTTAGCACTTGTAGTCTAATCTGGGCAAATATTTATGGAAAATAAAAACAATAGCAGAAATACTTCATATTTTGACATTGTATGATATATTCATTTAACATTTCTAAATAAGATAATAATTTATGTTTACTTTAGCAATTAGGTCTGCAAAGGATAATGTATTTTAGGGCATACTTAGAATTACACGTCTAAAGAAACAGCAAACATTTTTAGAATGTCAGTTTCTAACCCAAAATTTGAATCACTGTCTAATAAAAATGTCTAAAATGAATTTGGGACCAATATTCGCAACCTTTTTTAAATATGTGTGTTTTTAATTGATAAACAGATAAATGAACCCAGTTCTGAATCTTTAAAATCTTAGGTATAAATAAAAAAAAAATGGTTCTAGAAAAAAGGATTAGAGCTTCCTATGAGAAACTGAAGCACAGGAAGACTAATATCAGACCCAAAGACACAGAACTTTCATAAGTTGGTACTAAGAGTTGATCCCAGTTTTTTAGGTTTCACGACCCCTATAAATCTTCATATATTAACAACACGGAACTAGTTTTTCCTTTTTTTTGTAAATAAACATCCTATTTCCCAGAGAGGATTTAAAAAGCTACAGAATATGGTGTTACTGATTCACTTATTTTTTTCTTTTTTCTCATTTAATGGGAGAGGATATTCAAAATTTGATTTTTGCTACAAAATCTCTTTCAATTGGGTGACTATCAGCAAAGGTTGTCCTGAGTTTCTAGCAGGTTTATTTGAGAGCCTTTTAAAATATTATGAAAGACAGTTGAAGAGAGTAAAATAGCTACAGTCTGAAAATATCTCAGTCTGGAGAAAGAAATTCAAACATATGAGAAGCCACAAGTAAACTTAGATTTTTAGAGTAAAACATGTTACTTATCTTCTTAGTACTGAGCATAGGACTCAGGACAACAATTGTACCAAGGGTTTCTTATTGCTGGAACAGTAAGAGGATAATCAGAATGAGAAAGAGTAGCAAATACACAGAGCAATAATAGGCAAATACATATATAAATGTGCTAGTTTTTCTTTTCTTTCCTTTTTTTCTTTTCTTTTCTTTTCTCTTTTTTTACTTCTTTTTTTTTTGAGAGAGTGAGAGTGATTGAGGGTCAGAGAGAGAGAGAGAGACCCAGGAAGGGCAAAAGTTGGGGGGAGTAGTGCAGTTCACCCAAAGTGGGGCTCATGTTCACCCAGTGAGGGACTCGAACTCACTTGAAGCAGAGCTCAAGCTGACCAGATGTGGAATACAAACTCATGAATCGTGAATCATGACCTGAGCCAAAGTCAGATGCTTAATGACTCAGTCACCTAGAAGCCCACTATTTTTTTTTTTAAGAGGATGAAATAGCAGTGATTTCTTGATAAGAGGAAGTTGTGTGTGTGTGTGTGGCAGATAAGGTCCAGTGGTAATATTTGTTAAGCAAGTTCATATCTTATTTTATTCAATCAAAAAGTTGGTATCTATCCAAGGAGATGAAAGATCTGTACTTTGAAAACTATAAAACACTGATGACAGAGGTTGAAGATAACACAAATAAAAAGATATTCCATGCTCACGGACTGGAAAAACAAATACTCTTAAAATGTCCATACTACTGAAAGCAATCTACAGATTTAACGTAACCCCTCCGAAAATACCAACAGAATTTATCACAGAACTAGAAATAATCCTAAATTATAATAATCCTAAAATGTGTGTGGAATTACAAAAGATCTCAGGGACATCTGCATGGCTCAGTCAGTTGAGCATCTGACTCTTGATTTCATCTCAGGTCATGATCTTAGGTTTGTGGGATTGAGCCCTGCATAAGGCTACTGAGTGTGTAGCCTGCTTAAGATACTCTCTCTCTTTCTCTCTGCCCCTCTCCTCTGCTCTCTCTCTGTCTCTTTCTCTCTAAAATAAGAAAAAAAAATAATTACAAAAGACCCGAAAAAGCCAAAGAAGTCTTGAAAAAAACAAAACAAAACCAAGCAAAACCTGGAGATATCACAATGCCAGATTTCAAGATATACTACATAGCTAAAGTCATCAAAACAGTATGGTACTGGTACAAAAATAGACATAGGTCAATAGAACAGAACAGAGTACTCAGAAATTAACTCACAATTATATGGTTAATTAACCTTCAACAAAGGGGGCAAGGATATGCAATGGGAACAGGCTGTCTTCAGCAAATGGTGTTGGGAAAACTGGACAGTTTTATGCAAAAGAATATAATGAAACCACTTTCACATCTTGGACACAAAAATAAACTTAAAATGGATTAAGGACCTAAATGTGAAACTTGAAACCATAATAATTCTAGAAGAGAGGATAGACAGTAATTTCTCTCACAGTGGCTGTGGTAACATTTTTCTTGATATGTCTCTGAGTCAAGAAAGGCAAAAGCAAAAATAAACTTTTGGGACTACATCAAAATAAAAGTTTCTGTGAAGCAAAGAAAATAATTGATAAAACTAAAAGACAACCTACTTAATGGAAGAAGGTATGGGCAAAGAACATATCCAATAAAGGACTAGTATCCAAAATATATAAAGAAATTATACAACTTGTCACCAAAAAGACCCCAGAAATAAAACAATGAAAAATGTACAGAAGTCATGAACAGACATTTCTCCAAAGAAGACATACAGATGACCAACAAATGCATTAAAAGATGCTCAACATCACTTATCATCAGAAAAATGCAAATCAAAACCACAATGAGATATCACCTCATACCTGTCAAGATGGCTAAAATAAAAAACACAAAGAACAACAAGCGTTGGTGAGGATGCAAAGATAAAAGAATCTTCATAGACTTCAGCAAAGTGCTGGTGGGAATGCAAACTGGTGCAGCTACTGTGGAAAACCATAGGAAAGTTCCTCAAAAAATTAAAAATAGAATTACCATATAATTCAATAATACCACTACTGGATATTTATCCATAAAATATAAAAACACTAATTCCAAAAGACATATGTACCCCTGTGTTTACTGCAACATTATTTATAATAGCCATAAGGGTATTATATATATATAATGGAGTACTACCCAGTATAAAAGCCATGAGAGTATTATAAACTCCAGCATAAAAAAGACACAGATGAACCTAGAGAGTATAATGCTAAGTGAAATAAGAGTCAGAGAAAGACAAAAACGTATAATTTCACTTACATGTAGAATTTAAGAAACAAATGAACACAGGAGAAAAAAACCAGACAAACCAAAAAAAGAAAAAAAAAAAGACTCTTAACAATCAGAAAGAAACAGATGTTTACCAAAGGGGTGGCCAAGAGGGGGTGGTGAAATAGGTGAAGAGGATTAAGAGTGTACTTATCATGATGAGTACTAAATAATGTATACAATTGTTGAATCACTATGCTGAACACTTGAAACTGATATAATATTGTATGTTAACTATACTTGAATTAAAATAAAAGTTAGCATGTATAAGTATCTTTGGATCAAATCTGATTGGGACTCTAACTTCCGCTATATAATGGCCGTATGTGATGAATTATTTATCTGTTGTATATCCTGATTTTCTTCCAATAAAATTCAGATAATAATAACCTGCCTAAAGGATTGTGGTAATGATTAAATAATATCTACCTAAATTATAAGCTTATTTTTAGGACAATTGGGAAACTTTTATGATGTAACAGCACAGAGCTGGTCTTGATACCAAGACAAAGTTATGGCCTTGTGGACAAAGGACCAGTAATTAGCAGTAAATGGTAAGTACCCTAAAAGCCTAAGAAGGACGGAGTACAATAGAAATCACAAAGAAGAATATTTGATCAATATAAAGTAATAAGGAAAGGCTGATACTTCATCTAAGTTTTGAAGGATGTATAGGAGTTAGACATGCAACACAGTGGATGTTGGGAAATCAAACTGTTCACAGTCTTTGGCTTTGGCATTAATATTCAGTAAATATTTGACTCACAAATATGTGAGTAAAGGATTGAAGGAACGTTTTATGTGTTGACAAAATTTCTTTTTCCCATGATAATTGTTAGAAGAAAATTTGCATTGTTGGGAAAACATTTCATATAACATAGTCATATTACCAACAATCCAAATATTGCCCAAATTTGATACATAGATCACTTAAATTTTTAAAGATTTTGTGTTATTGTGTAGTATTTTAATAAATACAAAGAAACACATAAATTCAACAAAGCTTAGAAAGTCAGTTTTTCCAGGCAAAGCATTGCTATTTTTCCAGCTTTTTGGAAAGTCATTTAAAAAAAAGTTATATAACTTTGTTTTTCTTATAATTACAATTATGTAGTAGGTGTTTTCTATATTTGGTTGGTGCAATGGTAAATAAACGTTTACTCTTCAGACTGCATTACCAAGTGTTCTTTTGTGGAAAACTATAGAATCTCATAGGCAAACTCTAAATTATTATATGCATCATCTCTCACTTACAGTATATCCAATCCTCAATGCTGAAGTTAAATAAACAAACAAAAAAAAATCAAGCAACAAAAACCTTATACACCTGTGGTTCTTTAGGATTGAAAGCAATGCAAGAGATCATGTAGTCCAAAACTATCATTTCAGAAATGAGAAAATTGAAGTTTAGAGAGATGATGAAACAATCTTTCCAATAACGCACAGTTAACAAACAGAAGTTAGGTCTATAGCACTTCTCCTATATTATCTGTAAAAGTAGGAATATATGAGTAAACGTGATATAATCAAATCATTAACTTTTTCCATACAGAAGTGGGGGCAGACATGGTTGGTCATCTACCCGAGACCAATCCTCCCTTTTCCTATGCTAAACAAAGCCTGAATTTATTCTCTTGGCAACAGACGCAGCCTGTGAGAATGAATTGTAGATGTTCTAATTACTGGTTCTCAACAGATGGCAGTGCTATTCCTCCAGGAAATATGAAGAGTGATGTTGTCTGTCATGATGATTAGCCACAGGCATTTAGTGCTTAGGGATCATGGGACAGTCCTACACTGTAAAGATATCTGCCTCATCCAAAATGCCAATGTTGCCAACTGGAAACACTGGTTTAACTAATCATGGTGATCTTGTCTCACTTTGCCAGGAATGAGTGTAAGAATGGGTGTGTTACCCACTTCAGACCAAATAATACATAAAATGAAGTCTGTTGTAGTGATTTTCCTCTCAGATACAAAGAGGTAGTCCTATGAAGAGAGCTCATCTTTCCTCCAGAACTCCTCATCATTTTATACACTGATTATATAGAGTATGGTAGTTCAAGCTGAGCAGCCACCATGTAATGATCAGGTCACCAACACGATGAAGAAAGCAAGGAGATGGCAGAGAAGAAGGGGAAGTCACTGAATAACTCTGGGAATGCACTCTGCAGTGGGGAGGGGGGAGAGAGAGAGAGAGAGAGAGCCACCCAAAACAAGCCTCATATATAAGTTACCTTGTTCGTTAAACCTGCCATTTACCAATCTGGAGTAGTTGTCTCTTTCTTCAGTCTCTCGCTGCTCTGTGTGCACAGGGGCCTTGGGAGAGTTAGAAAATAAATTGAGACTAGCGTGCCATTTTGCAAAGCTAGGAGAACACAGCCACCCACCTCAGATTAAGATCTGAGCATTTATGACAGAGCCTAATTAGGATTCTAGGAGGTAAAATCTCTGAAAAAGTGAAGAGAATGAAGGAGGATGTTATGATCTACAATGAAATGGAAGAAATACCCCATGCAGTCTAACCCCCAGCACTAAGGAGGAGACAGAGAATCCCAAGCAGAGCTGGCAGCACAGAGTGCAATCTGGGGCTTGAACTCAGGAAACCACGAGGTCATGACCTGAGCTATAACTCACAAAACCACAGGCCATGACCTGAGCTGAAACCGAGTCAGATGTTTAACTGACTGAGCCACCCAGGCACCCCTGGAAACTTTAAAAAGCAATTATCTTAGATCTCTGATAATAGAGAAATATACCCAATACTTATAGGGGAAGACTTGCATTGTTTTCCTTGAAGTTGCAAATCTTATCAGGTCTTTGAAATGTAAATCCCCAAGGAGATAATAAAAACACTTTCCACAGAGACTAAAAGAGGAAAAGGCAGGCTTTTTAAAATACAGATTGCTATGGAGGTTCGCTTGCACCAGAAAACTTCAGTCTGGTGAGTGGTATATAATTCATGGCTAAAGTTTTGGAATATAAGCCATGGGTTCTCTGTTTATGTCTGTCTGTCTGTTTCTGCGTGTTTATGGGGATGTTATGTATATGTGATACTTTTCTAACTCTGGAGGGTATTACCAAATTAATTTTGCAAACAGCTCTATTTTACTGGTCTAAACAAATTAGCTTTAATATCAAAATACGCTTACATAAAACTGAAACTTATTTTTCTTTCATCTGCTAAAAGGGCAAAATTTTCTTCACCATTGGTCTGTTGCTGACAGGGTTATGAAAGATCTTTATCTTTTATATAATCTGCCTAGGAAACAAAGATTTTGTATTTTATCAAAGCAATTTCTTGATGTTGTCTTTATCAGGTCTTTTGTTACATATGGAAACGTAGTCTTCTCTGTTGAAAGAGCTAAGTTTTTTACAACTATGTAACTTTCTGCATTTGCCTTTGAAGACTTTAATTGTCACTTTGGTTAATTGAATAACTAAATATTGTCTCATAATGACCTATGCCCCTATTTAATCAAGTGTTTTAAACTTTAATATGTTTGATGAACTTCCTAAATATCAAATTCTAATGAAGACTTGTTGACTTTGAACTCGCTTTAAGATTTTTCCAGAGGGGTCCTGGAACATTTTAAAACATGTATTCTCTCTCCTTGTGGAAAAAAAAAAAAAAAAAAAAAAAAAAAACAACGACAAAAAAAACCAAAACCCAAAGATGTTGAACTGATCAGACTTGCTTGGAATGTTAAGTTGCATGGGAAGCATGAAATGCTAGAAGCTAAATTTTCTTTAGGGTATATTTATATGAAATTTCAAAAACTCTAATATGCCCTGGTATAGCATTATCCATCATAGTTTTAAAATGTATGCCATGGAAATAAACAAGTTCCCTTGTTAGTTATGTTATAATGAACTCCCCTCAAATCTTTAACCATGGTTATTCAAAAATCTTTTGTCATTTATAGATAGTCATTATTTCACTCTGATACTTTTTCAAAAGTCTTCCTGTGAAAGTCCTTACTCTTTGTGGGGATTCATGTAAAAGATGGACAAATATCACTTCTAATGACTCAGATCAATTTGCCCCTATGGGAGAGCAACAATAATAGGTCTTTCAAATGCTTTCCCCAAGGTTACGGCAAAGTCCCACCATAGGTCATGGGATAGGAATCCCTATGTCCCTATCCTTCCCTACATCCGTAGAATGAGCCCATAACATTGATGATGATGATGTTAACATGTAAGGCTTGTCTCTGATGCTGGACACTGTGCAGGCTTTGATGGAACATCTGCAAGGGAGAGAGGCGGACCATGCCCATAGAAAATTCAAGGCCCATGTCCTACTGTAGAGTTTTGGCAAATCATCTGATCAGGTAAGACATGCATTGTCCTAGAAGCTATGATTATTAAGATGTAAGCCTTATCAATCCCTAAAAGCATGAAAGAGATCCAAGCTTTTGTAGAGATTTGGAGGCTTTCCCATCTAGCACAGGGTATTCATCCTTTACACCTTCTGGTAAAGAGAAAGCACTATGAAACTGAGGATCAAAACAACAAGCTATCTTTGAGAAAACAAAAACACTACTGAAGCAAATTAAAGCTCTGTGCATCTTCCAAACATCTGAGTTATATTTATCTGGAAGATATGGGTCAGGCACTGGGCAGAGACAACAAAATGAGAGAGGACCCCTAATATGGTCACAGCTGAAAAAGGGGACAGAAACCTGACATATCCCTTAGAGTAACAGCTTCTAGCAGTGTACACAGCTCTTCCCCAGGGAGAGCTTGTCCCACAGCAGCCAATGCAGCAGGCAGTGGGTTAAACTCAGAACAGTTTGCCTGAAGATCACTCATGACCCCTGGCCATTAACCCTTGTCACTGACTGTTGGGTTGTTCTACAGGGATTAATCTATGGCTTGGATGATGGGAAGTCAACCTATGGCTTGGATGATGGGAGGATTATGAATGGACCCTTGTGGGGTCAGTATGTATTGGGAGGAACATTTGGGTTCATCTGCAAGAAGCCAAGGCTCTTCTCACTGTCTTCCATGTCCCAGCTTATAGACACTGACAATCCCTGGTAATCACAAAGATGATGTCCTAACTCAAGACGAGCCCTAGCCACTGGCCCTTCAATAGATACAGCGGACTGGGTACAGAGTGCTGCCACTGTGTCCAGAGAGGACGACATACTGCCAAAGATACCAGATTATACTTAAAGTACAGTGACTTGGTTGATACAGTAGCAGTGCATACTGTGTATTCTAAACAATGCCCAATGCAAGTGTCAAAGGAGTCTGGGCTCATCCACCAGAATTGCTAACTGGGGAGGCATTGGCAAGTATTAGCCCTCTTCCTCTGAGTGAAGATTCTACATTAACCTGGTTTGTATGGACATCATAGCTGGACTAAACTTAGGTTTTTCCTGTCACCATTCAAAGCAGGCTACTAGCATTAGGAGATCAGAGAAGCTGAATACCATACATAGATAGCCTTAGAGTAATCAGAAGTAACATTCCAAAGGTCACAATACACAAGAATGGGCAAAAGAGCATGACATTGAGTAGAAGTTCCATCTTTCCTATAACCTGCTAATAGCCAGGTTAATAGGAAGGAAAAAAAAAAAATTAAAGAAGCAGATATTACTAAGAGATAAAACTACCCTGTCTGTGTGAGCTAAAGTGCTGATCCAGACTTTAGTACATCTGAATGATCAGCCAGTAGGGCCTATTGCCCCATGAGTCAGACTGTAGACTCCTGTCAAGGTTCCCAATACTATAAAGATATAGAAATGATAGAAAACAGTCATTTCCCTGACTCTCACCATAGACAATGTGCTATGCAGCTGAGGATACTAAGCCCCATCTGCACCTGGGAAAGAAATTATCTACCAAAATTTTCAATGGAACATCCTGCCAGGATGGGTGAGTTACTTTGCACCTCTGGATGAGCGGAAACTACTCAGTCTCCCCTGGGATCCCATTATCCTACTGCAAGCTGGACTTATTAAAATGCACTATACCTGGGTTTGAACATGCACCATTGAAAGAGGGTGAAAGGTGGAGTCCTGGTCTAGAATACCCTGTCCCCAGTCCATCTCACACTTGACAGTGCTGCTTTCCTTAGCCAGCATTTATGCTTTGTACAATCAGGTCAAGTTCCTAAAGCTGCCAAACTCCTTCTCCTTTTCTCCTCAAGTGTAGGTAGGAATGCTCTGTTTCTTATGGTATGATCATTTGGCCACCATATTTGTTCCTTCCATTGGCCTAGAGGACAAGAGCACACATTAAATTCACCTAGCAAGCCTTAAACGGTAGCCAACAAAACCTGTCCCTTACTGAACACTGAAATATCTCTAATGAGAAAAACTATCCTCCAAAGTAGGATGGCCTAGGATATTATTACTGTTTTACAAAGAAGCATGTATGTCATCATCCAAACAGAATGCTGTGAGTTCATGCCTAATGAATCTATTAATGTGTCATTTTCAATAAATCACATAAAGATACAAGTGGATGCCTTGATGATCTGACACCCAACCTAGGGGACTTAACCAACCAATTATACAGATCATGAGAATCTTGATGGAAAAATTTGTAGCCAATTTTGAAAATCATTGTCTTACCTGTGTTTTCTCTTACATATACCTGTATTGTTGCTGTCATCTGCCTCCAGTGGAGACATATAGCCACCAAAAGAGCCATATCCATGCTAGAAAAACCCTTTACAACCACTCATGGCACATTGTGGAGGACGGGGTGCAGCATATGAGATTGTGAGGGCCAGTCACAAGGGGTAAGATGTTGGGGGAAGTTACTGAGAGCTATGAGCTGGACCCAGGCAACCAGAGGCTCTTCAAACCCCCTCCTTTCTTGGATTATACATTCTGCTTGTCTCTCCTACTCTAAGAACCTGTCCCAAGGACATAGTCTTGAGACAATGATGTGGTGTTCAGAATATCTGGACTGTACACATAGTGAACCCACTTAAGATCTCAGGACGCACTTTGAAGATCTGCCAGGTCGATACAGACATCTACTCATCTTTTCACCTCCCAAGACAAGCCTCATATATAGGTTACCTTGCTTATTAAAACTGCCATGCACTGATCGGAAGTGGTCTGTCTCTTCAGTCTCTCCTTGTCCTACATATACAGGGGCCAGTTTATAAACCAACACTAAGGGAAGATGTTTTAATACATAAGCCAGTGCATATTCAGCACATTTTAAAATCACGCTTTTAAATAAGCATGGCAAAATGGAAAATACTCTATGCACCTATGAATTGTATACTGTCCAGTCAGTAAAAGAAAATTGAGCTGAATTATTAAGCTTAGGTTACATTTCCAAAACTACATTCATGGGAAACTCCTCCAGTAAAATTTGTGCTTTGTTATGCATAGTCAACTAAAGTGGATTTTTGATGTGTAGCACTGAGCTTTTATATTTTAAAAGTGCAGTGGCCTTTCAGATTTGCAATTCAGTGCACAGTAACTATAATACCATAATAAGTCCTTGATTTTCTTTCCCTTGAAATGTACAACATAGTTTAAAATGAGTGCCTTCACAACACAGATCCATCTGTTTTGTGTGTGTGTGTGTGCATGTGTGCTGGGTGGTAGTGACCTTTATTAGTACTTGCGGAGTATGTTAATATGTCTCAGAGGCACACAAAATAATTAAATTAGTGTTATGAGTATATAGTTAATAAAAATGCTATAGAAAAATATTATGCTGAAATATGGTCTAATCATAATTTTACATTCCCAGGCTGGACACTTTTATTTAGTTAGTATAATTTCCTCTCTACCAAATTTCTTAGCCCACACTTAAATGTAAAGTAAATACTACTGGGCTGTGTTTATTTGCTTCTTTTGCTACTGTCTTCTTTAGAACATTTCCTCCAGATAATAACTAGTGTTAAACACTAATACTGTGGATCCTAAGAAGATTTTATAAATAAAATGGAGACTAAACTGAAAAATGAATTAAAAAGTAAGACTGAAATTTAAACTTTTATATTCAACTCATGAACCTAAAAATTGGATGCAGGTTATATTCGCTTCAGACATAATTGAGTATTCTGATTCCGAGGTCCCATTTTAAAAATTTAACTTATAATTAACATGCAAAGCATGTCTATCATTACTTTGTAAAAGCATTAAGATGATTCTTATGCATTGGCTAATTGAGAAACTTTGACATAAAAGACTCAAAGATTATCAAGTTGCACACATTCTTACTTTTTTTCCATCACATCTTTAGGTTAAAGGGAAATGTTGCTTTTGACCACCAGCAGGAAACTAACTCTATTGGCAATTATCTGGATGCCCACTGATCATTTGACTACACATATTTCTACTGGAAAACTTAAGTACCATATATGTTTTATCTGTACCTTTTCTTTAACAACAAGAACACAAAAGGCAAACCTGTGTGTATTGAGTAGTGAGGTAGAATGTAAGAAAGCAGGAAGTGGCAGAGTGGGAAGAAAGACAAAGATACAATGTAGTGCTACATATTTTATATCATTCAGTATCCCTTTAGAGTAAAGGAAATGAGAATTAATTGGCTCCATTCATGAAAAAGATTAGAGTACATCTGTAGTGATTTCTACCAGCCTAAACTGTTAAAATAAAAATAGCTCTGTGACACTTCATTCTGGGGTTTTCCAGCAATATCTTTGTCTACTTATTTTTATGTCATTTCTAGGCTAGTCTTCCTTTTCCTCTTTTTTTCTTTAATGCAGATGTTCCTTAGCATGTACTCATCTACCTATTCTACAGCAGCATTTTTCAAAGTGCCATTTGAAAACCACTTGCATTAAAACCAACAAAATCTATGCATTTCAAAGCCTCATTCAAAAATAGTGAATAAGAATCCTCAAGATTTGACAACTGTATATTTTATTATTACATTGATTATTGTACTCATTAATCTTTTGATAAACTATTTGCCTTAATAGTATCAAAACTCCCTCTACATTTGTTAGACTTCTTATAGCACGTGCTATATTCTATTGAAATATTTAAAAACACAGAGGAATTTCATGGAGAGCAGGAAATCAGTCCTTTTCGCTATATCCCCAGCTACCAGCACAGTACTTAACACTTTTCATATATTAATATATATGTGTGGAATAAAGAAATGGCTCAATAAAATTAAAAGGTAACTGAATGACTTTACCTCCAAAGTCCTGTTTTAAACCATCTTGATCTTCACTGGTTTCTCCAATTGCTGTTGCCTCATAACCACATCCCTCTAGGGTTTTGCCCCCTGAATGATGGGTCAATGATTAAAAGCTCCAAGAACAGCACATGGACCGAGTAAAGCCCATCCTTATATCTGATGTCTATCTTATTTTTATTAGCAAGAAAATAAAGGATGACATAAATCTATCCTCATTTGGAGATGACGTTATTATCTATATAGAAAATCCTAAGAAATCTATAAAATATTCCTAGAACTAAAGGTAAGTTCAAAATAGTCACATGATACATAATAAGCACCCAGAAATCAGTTGTATTTTTATGTACTAGCAATGAACATACGGAGACTAAATTTAAAGATATAATGCCATTGATCACAGAAGAGGCGATGCATGTGTGAAGGCAGTACATTTATAGAAAATCTTTGTACCTTCCACTAAATTCTGTTGTGAACCTTAAACTTCTCTAAAACAATAACAAAATCAGTCTTTAGTAAAAAGAATAGCATCTCTTATAATTGCTCAAAAAAGAAATATTTAGGCAAAAGTAAGGAAGAATATGCACAGAATTTATACAATAATAAATATACAACACTATTGAAAGAAATAAAAGCATATCTAAAAACTGGAGGGACCTACTGTGGCTTGATTGGCTCAAAATAAACAGGTTTAATGGAATTTTTATCAATATCTCAGAAATACTTACATATATATGTAGACAACATTATTCTAAAATTGATATGGGAAAGCAAGAGTCAGGATGCATAAAACAATTTTAAAAAAGCATAATTACGTGGGCAAAATCATTTCACTGATTTCAAGTTTAACATATAGCTACAGTAATCACAGTTGTGGGATTGGCAGAAGGATAGATACATAAATTGATGAAACAGAACAGAGAGACCAGAAATAATCCATACAGATATATCCAGCTGGGTTTTGACAAGGTTGCACAAACAATTCAATGGAAAGAAAGGTTGTTTTCAACAAATGGTGCTGGAAAAGTTGTACATATGTAGCCCCCCATCCCCCGCAAAAAAAAAAGACAATGGACTTAATTATGAAATATATAACTACAACTTTCATTTTTTATTTAAAAATTTTAAAAGTGTTCTAATGCTTATTTCTGAGAGAGACAGAGCATAAGCAGGGGAGGGGCAGAGAGAGGAAGTCATAGAATATGAAGCAGGCTCCAGGCTCTGAGCTGTCAGCACATAGCCCAACTCCAGGCTCAAACCCGCAAACCATGAGATCATGACTTGACCTGAAGTCAGACACTCAAATGACTGAGCCACCCAGGTGCCCCTAAAACTAAAACATTTAGAAAAATAAAATATAGGTGAAAATATTTGAGATCTAGGACCAGGCAGAAAGTTGTCAGATTTGATATCAAAAGGATATACCATACAAGGAAATATTGATAAACTGGACTTCACTCAAATTAAAAACTTTGCTCTGTGATATTATTTATTAAGAGCAGGAGAAGGAAATTTGAAAGTGAGAGAAAATGCTTGCAAACCACATATCTGACATAGGGATTGTATCTAAAATATATAAAGAACTTTCAAAACCCAGCAGTAAAAAAACAAAACAAAACAAAACTATTAAATTAGAACATGAGCCAAAGACATGAAGAGACATTTTACTGAGGGTTATATACATACAAATGGTAAATAAACACATTAAAAGATGCTCAACATCATCAGTAGAGAAATGCAAATTAAATTACTATAATTACTACACATCTATCAAAATGGCTAAAATAAAAATTAGTGACAGAATCAAATGTTAGTGAGAATACAGTAAAAGTGGTCATTCATACGTTGTTGGTGGGAATATAAAAAGATACAGTCACTCTAGACATCAGTTGGGCGGTTCCTTTAGAAACTAGACATGCAGCTTCTATACAACAACCCAGCAAGTAAATTCTTAGATTTGCACTCAGGGAAATAAAGTTTTAGGTTTCTAAAAAAAAAAAAAGAAAGGGAAAGAAACAACAACAACAAAAAAACTGTACATGCATGTTTATATCAACTTTATTCATAACAGTTTAACCAGGTATGTATAAATGAGTAAATAAACTGTGGAATACCACTCAGCAGTAAAAAAGAATGAATACTGATACACAAGCAACCTTGCTGAATCTTGAGGGAGTTAAACACTAAATGAAAAAAAAATCCAAATGGATACATTCTGTATCATTCAATTTATATAACATTCTTGAAATGACAAACTTATAGGAATGAGAAGAGATGAATGGTTTTCAGACATTAGAGGGAAATTGAGAATAGGAGGGATGTGGATTTGGCTATAAAGGGCAACGTGAAGGACTCTTGAGGTGATGGACACAGTCAGTATCTTCACTCTATCAATGTCAATATTATTTTGATATTGTTACCATCATTTCATTGGATATTACCATTTAGTAAATACTACATGAGATCTCTATTGCTGTGTAACTCCACGTGAATCTACAATTTTCTCAGAATAAAATGTTTAATGTTAAAAAGGGTGCATCAAAGGCTTAGAAAAAAGAACTTTAGAGTCTTCGAGAAAGTAGTTCACCATAAAGGCTGACACAATTGAAGGGACCCCAACTGAACTCAAACTTTGACAAAACTTCCAGTAGAGACTGGTCAGAATTTTTTAAATATGAGGGAACTTTTAGATAAAGCAACCAAAATCTATCCAAAAGAATAGAAAGTGAAAAATAAAATAAGAGGGGCACCTGGGTGGCTCAGTGAGTTAAGCTCCTGACTTCGGCTCAGGTCATGATCTCACGGTTCATGGGTTCGAGCCCTGTATCAGGCTCTGTGCTGACAGCTGAGAGCCTGGAGCTTGCATCAGATTCTGTGTCTCATTCTCTCTCTGCCTCTTCCCCACTTGTGCTCTGCCTCTCTCTGCCTCTCAAAAATAAAAAAAGTAAGTAAAAAAACAAAATTTTTAATAAAAATATAAAATAATAGAGATTTTAGCACAAGTTTTGTTGTTGTTGTTATTGTTTTTCCTTCAGAAAAACATAGTGTAGCCCGGGCCAGTTTCACAGGCTTTTAAAAAACCCACGAAGCTCTGTTTACATATCTCTATGATTCATGAATTGAAGACTATTCCTCTATCTCTAAGATGAGATAATATTGTCAGCCGCTTAGCATCAGCAAAATATTAACTGCTTTGGTGCATTTCAAAGGACCAATATGGCATCATATTCATAATAGACATGTAATAAATGTTAGTTCTCAATCATCTCCACTTTGCCAAGCTCCAAATAGTAATATTAAGAATGTCAGAGAACAAACCAAAGTAGTGAAACACTTCTTGTGGTTATAGTTTGGGTGAGTAGAATTAAGGATTTTATTAGTTAAACCATTAATAAGACTCTACCTACTCTAATATTTCAGGAATTCATATGCTCCCATCAATTGAATGAAATCTCAAGGTTTCCTAGGCTTCACAAATTATCTCATTTTAATTGTAATACAAAGGAAATATATTTTCCACACATAAATGTCTAATTTTAGGCTGCATGTTTAAATAATAGTGGAAAACAACTAAAAACTTTACTATATTTCTTAGTAAAAATATTGCCTTCCATTATGTGACAAAACATGTTCATTATGAAAAAGAAATAACTGATATTAAATGGATAGCAAATAAACATCTTATTTACTATTATTATCTGAGAAGAGGCAAAACAAGTCTGTAAGTACATGCCGGGTTTATTATGCTCTTATTTGTCCTTCTTAATTAAAAACTCCAACAAAAAACAATCTACATCATATATTTGGCTAGAAAAATATTCCTGGAAACATTTTTTGTAAAATTTAACAGGGGTTATTCCAAACCAAAATAAGTTTTCCAACTTATTATCATTATTGTGTAAAAATCATTTACCATAACATGCTTTTGACACTTTATATTTCAGTGTTGACCAATGACATCAGTGTTTAAGTCTCCAAATGAATGCTATGTATGTGTGTTGAGTGTAAAATACAAAATTATATCCATTATTATACAAAATTAGGAAAGTGGGTAAAAATAATTGCCTTTGTCTTTTTTTCATATATTCAACTAGCAAACATTGCTAAAAATAAGATTTGCATTTTATTCACCATTTTATTCATATATTTCCTAATTATTATACTATCTTCAAGAACATGTTAAATATAAAGAACAAATTTCGTTCTCATTTGTTCAATATTCTTTTTAAAAATATGTGGTAAAAGTTAATATCTTCATTAAAAATATTCTCATATGGCATATAATAAAAGAGTTTTCCTCAGTATTATAATATTTGGAATTATATGTCATATTATAATGGAAGATGACATTTAAGATTATATATGCTCTCAGAATATAACTAAAGGGTACAAAGAGGAAATAATTACAAGCCTCTTTGACTATTCTCCTACGTTCTAAAAACACTTTTGTGAGAATATTGGGCATGAATAGTTCAGTATTTATGAGAAAGAAAAGAAAGTTTGGGTGAAGTTTTTATTTGCTTAAAAATGCATACTCCACTGTGGTTCAGTAGGATTAATGTCATTTTAAAGTGGAGGTTACTAGAGTTGGATATTGCTTTCTATTTTTTTTTTTTTTTAAGTTTAATCAGTTTGCTGTTTGGTTCAACAATCCCCTTAGGTGCAATTTGATTCAGTGTCATAAAACTGTTTATCCCGTATGAATCTGTGAATAAATCATATCCTTCACTACTCTGTAAGGTCCATTTAGTACACACTTGGTAGAAAGACAATGTTTTCCCAAGAAAATGAAGACATATTGTAGCCTTATGTCTGCCATAAGGTTTAAACCCAGCACAGAAATTTATAGCTGCTTTTTTTTTTCTTTTTGGAAGCTCAGTCTAGTCAAGCATTAAATGTATAGTTAACAGATATCCAATAGTCACAAGAGAGTTGACAACTTAAATTACTTAGTTATAATGAAGATAAATAGCAATCTAAACATGGGCATATATTGCACCCTGCAATATAATTGACTTTAATGTTGTTGCTAGGCAACTTCCCAGAACAGATTAAAACTACTTCCTGTAATTTGATGCCATCAGGACACACACACACACACACACACACACACACACACACACACACTTTCAGGAATGACCAAAGCTCTTGTGTTTTAAAAAATAGTGTGACCATAAAATGTACTTGAATGCACACATGGGTGATATCAAAATGAAGTTTTGTTTTGGAAAATGTATGCCTCCTGATGTGAGCCTTTAATAAAAATATGACCTATCAGATACTTTCAATCACTCACATTATATTTAAGGAGTGAAACCATTTATTTTCTGAGTTAAATTGAGTGCTCTAAGGGGATTTTTACCACTTTGTTGTAAAAAAAAGTTAACTGGACAGAATAAAATAACTTCTTTTTCCTTGTCATTCATATAACAGGAATAAAGATGGCATTACTCAGTAAATGGTATACATGTGTCTTCTTGGATATTGAAGATTTATAAATTTTCTTATTGTATTTTATATATATTTATTTATTATTTGCTTTTCTAATTGGTGTATCACAGCCAGATTCTGTCTCTGAAATTCACATACATAGTCTATTATCAAAGGAAGAATTATAAGTGTTTATTAGTCAGGAATATATTAAAATAAATTCTGTAATATTTGTCACTCAGCTAATCAAGAATACTATTTTTTCTTCTGTCCTCTTCGAAGAAGCAACTGGATTGAACTCATTATTTAATTTCTTATTCAAGTCAAAAGAATCCCAGTTTCTATCTTTCCAGAACAAAATATCTATATATTTCCTTGGTCCTGTTTACTGTCATCTAAATAGTATCTAGCTAATTTCTCCCCCAAAGTTTCAGAAATTTCTTCCAGAATGGTTTATGACCATCTAGGTTCAGTCAATGATTTTTGGTTAAGATCAAAAAAAATTTCATACATTTCCATTCTGACTTACTTCCCTGTAATGCCCACAGGTTATATGCTGTTTGGGTTATAGCAGCTCAGCAGGGAAAGAAGGACTAAGCCTATGAATAGATACACTAAACATCTAAGAAGCAAGTGACTTTAGGGAGAGCAAAGGATTCCACTTCATTACACTGCTCGGCAATAAACTCTAAATTCTGCAGTAGTTCTATTTCTATAAATTGGTGAACACAAACATTAATGAAAGAGAAGTACAAGTTTATTCATTGGGTCGACTAAGTTTTATCCATGAAACACGATGTTCTCAGAATTGTGCTAAGTACTGGAAACAACAACAACAATAATAATAATATGCCATGATTGAAGCACCTAAAGAATTCAAAATAAAGTAACAATGCTAAGGCAAATTGGCATTTATAAAATCGTGATGTGTTCTGAGCGCTTAAGATCTTTATATGCATCATATTTTATCATTAAAGTAAACCTTGAAAAGTTTCCATTGTTATTCCTAATTCACAGACAAGGAAACTAGGACATAGAAACTTCAAGAGTTACTTTAAGTTTCTTAAATTTAAGTTATTTTACTTCAAAGTATTTCCTGCTAACCAAAAAATTATTATGATGCATTGGGATAAAGCATTTTAGCCATGAGATGTGCATATTTATATTTGCGTTCTTTAGGTTGATTAGTGTGTAATAAGGCTCAAAATATATTGAAGATTTATATTAGAGGCAAGGAGATAAGCTGTGAAGGTATTCTAAGTCCAGCTACAAATTTGACAATATATATATACAAAATCCTTGAAACAAGAATGGAGGGATCGTGGACCAGCTGTAGCCATAAAACTGAAATTCACGTGGATGGTGCTGTTGAGGAAGAGGAAAGAATGAAAGTGACTTCATTCGTCTAGGTCTTGGCTAAAACACCATGTGAGAAAGCAGTAAGACATAAAAACATTTTTCAGAAGAAAATTAATTAAATGAAATATTGAGCCTAAAGGTAAGATGACAAGTAAACTCAATACAGGACTTTGGAAGCCCTGAGAGTATAGCCAGAAACACGTGTGCATATGACATACTCATGGGATTACGATCTGAATTAGATGCGAAGGTTTAAGTTGCCCTGGTTGTGTGGATGGTAAACTGCAAGGGTGTGGAAATTATCTTCTGAGAGCTTTTGTCAGTAAAATTAAGACAGAAGAGGTAGCTATTTTGCTATTAACCAGAACAGTCTGTGTATTATATATATATATTATATATATAATTAATATATATTAATATATTCTATATTATATACACAGTGTGTGTATTATATATATTATATATAGTTAATATATAATAGGTATTGAATGTCTAGAAAAAGAAAGCATTTCAAAAAAGAAAATGTTCAAGTAAACTCAGAGAGGTTTTATCATTTACTTGCTTCTTTGATTTCCTTTACAAGTATTTAAGTAATGATGTGAATAAACTGTTGAGAAGAGAGATAGAAAAAGATAAAGTGAATAATTTGATGGTTTCTATGCATTTAAATTAATTAAGGATCAAGACCTTGTACTAAATTGACTATTGTAAAAAAATAAACCTGAAGATTCTAAGAATGGATTTTAATTAGTGTTGAACAAATTCTCAGACCAGGAAATCATATGCATTAATCGATATACTGTACAGAAAAATAGATTCTTGCCTTTTTATTATGCCCCTCACGAATATAGTGTTTACAATATTATACTTGTTCAGCAAAATGTAGCAAGTTAATCCTATTCTCATAAGAATAATTTCAAACCCAAGAGCCTCTTTTATAAAATGCTGAGCACATATTAGCTACTTTTATTGATTCAGACAATAAATGAGTTGTCAGAAAAAAAATACAATTTTTTAGAGCTATAACAAGATTTTCTTGACTACAGATGCTTTAGAACAATCATTAGTTACTTTTTTGAATGAAAATAAATTTAGTTCATGTTGAAGATCTATAATACTAATCATTGTGCCTTTTCTGTTTGTGTTTTTTTTTTTTCTTTATTTTTTTGGGTTTTGTTTTTAACTATGTATCTTAATGGCTGACTGCTCAATAGGAGATTGGATGTTCTGTGACAAGTATAGTTGTTACAGGGCTGTTTCACTTTGAACCAGATGGAGAGAACTGCTGATTAATTCAAGCCACTTTTTCCAAACTGACATTTCCCTAATTTCATCAGAAGTAGTAGCTATTTGAAGCTGCTGGATCCATTTTATAAATGATTGTTCATTTTATAGGCCAAATGCCCCTTCTCCCCAAAAGCAAATTTAACCCATAATGTGACTGAGCCCTATTTGGACTGCATCACGTAAGAATTTATAACAATGATCAATGCAAGATGCACTTTGAGTTTCAGCTGATGATGCTAGATAAAGTTCTCCTTTCTTTACTTTCCACCCCCATCCTAGCAGCACTAGTAGACTGGTAATGTATGAGAAAACTGTGGGGAGAGAAAGGAATGGATTAGAAGCAAGATGACACCTGGGCTCCAATGACTTACTCTTCATCACTAGCAAAAGATAATTATATCACTACTTTAGCAACCTGAAATACAGATGAGAGCTCAGTCACTGTTAGGTGCTCTAATTGGGATAATATTGGAATAGCTTCTTGAATGACATGGATAGCAGACTCCCTTTCCTCACTATCATTCATTCCGCATTAATCAATTCCCATGGTATATTAGACATTATCCTAACTACTACACATACAAAGGTGACCACAGCACTGTGTCCTGTGAATGGAGGAGATAAGAATGGAGAGAGGTGATGACCAGGCATAGGGCATGTGAACACATAGGAAAATAATGTCATTTCTTAAGAAGTAATGAAACATGAGTTGGGAGGCGCGCCTGGGTGGCTCAGTTGGTTGAGCGTCCGGCTTCGGCTCAGGTCATGATCTCACGGTGTGTGGGTTTGAGGCCCGCGTCAGGCTCTGTGCTGACAGCTCAGAGCCTGGAGCCTGTCTTTGGATTCTGTATCTCCCTCTCTCTCTGACCTTCCCCTGTTCTCTCTCTCTCTCTCTAAAAATAAATAAAAACATCAAAAAAATTAAAAAAAAAAAAAGAAATATGAGTTGGGAGGCATAGACGGTGTCCATAATATGAAGGACCTTGATGGCAATCTAAGTTTGGATTTTTTTCCCCAATAGACAATGGAGAACATGAATGAATGAAGACTTTTTTAAGGCCAGGGAATAACATTTGAGTGTTAGAAATATCATTCTGGCAAGGCTGTGGATAGGATTTATGGAGGTAAAAGTTTTTTGAGATAAAAAAATTTTTGAGACAGAGGACCTTTTACAATAGTTAAGAAAGAATTAAAGGAAGGAAGAGAGGAAGGGAGGAAGACCAGATCTAATTTTCAGGATAGAGAAAAGAAGATGATTTGAAGAGATAGTTGGAAGTATAGATAGTGTGTTAGAGGTACTAAAATAAAAAAATCTGATATTAGGAGAATAGTTTGGGGCTGGAGAAATCTCTGAGAGTGTGTATAATTAAGCAAAATGTATAGAACAATGTAGAAGAGGAATCATGATTATAACTTCTATGTGCCCTAACATTGAAACAGAATTCAAAGGAACTTCATAGGATTGTTGGAAAGAAAACTAAAAGGGAATCAAGGAAAAGAATGGAGGTGTCAGTATGATAAATGACCAAAATCCTATTCAAATGTGTCCTGAAATGTAGCAAATAATAATCATAAGTGTTCTTTGTCATAATAATTTCAGTGAGGTACTGGAGGTGAAACCACAATTACAAATCAAATTTGAGGATCGAATACAGTCAGGCAAGGATCCCTCTTAAAAAATAATAATAATACGGAGCCCAGGAAGAGAATGAGATGGGATTCCATTTATAGGGTGGAAAGCAGGCTTATAATTTTTACTTTTATATTGAGGCATGTTTACGACTCTGTATGCTAAGGGCAAAGACTCCTATGGAAAAGATCTTGAAAATGGACTAAGAGGGGAAATATTAACCAAATCAAGATTGGTAGTCAAGGGTAGACAGGCTGCAAGACCAGCTGTAAGTATGTCTTACTCAGGAGAAGGAGACTGAAGTGAAAAGGGATGTGGTATAATTTTCAAGGTAAATTACTTATGAGGTAGAAAATTTTTCTTCTTAGAGTCAAGTTCTTTTCCTTGTGAATCTGCAATTAATTTAATTATGCAATTAATTTAATTAATTTAAACCTGCAATTTATGTTGAGGTAGTAGAGAACTTAGAAGGCTGAAGGTTTTTAAATAACTCACAGGGGCACCTGGATGGCCCAGGTGGGTAAATGTCTGAATTCAGCTCAAGTCATGGACTCACGGTCCCTGTGTTCGAACTCCATGTCGGGCTCTGTGCTGACAGCCCAGAACCTGAAGCCTACTTTGGATTTTGTGTTTCCCTCTCTCTCTGCCCTTCCCCGACTCATGCTCTGTCTCTCTCTGTCTCAAAAATAAATAAACATTAAAAAAATAAGCAATAAATAAATAACTCATAGAGAGCAGAAGACAGGCTAGATAAGACATTCAATGGCACTGATTACCCAGTTGAAGATTGACACTGTATTTTACAGCAGACTTGTCAGTTTCAAAATTGCCTTCAGAACTATACAGTCACCTATGTGCAGGCAAAGAGAAAGTATTTTTCCAGGCCTGGGGGTAGGAAGGTTTTTAGATTGAACCTTGTAGAATAACAAGAATAAAGTATATGGGTGTTATAAATATGGTGCTTGATGAATAGACAAAAAAAGTACAGACGGAGGAGGCTATGAAAGACTAGGAAAAGAAAAGAATAAAACAGAACATTTTGAATGTTATGGGGTGAATTGTGCCACCCAGAAAGATACATTGAAATCCCAACCGCTAATGTGTATGAATATGACCTTATTTGGAATTAGGGTTTTGTAGATGGAATCACATTAAGATAAAGAATGCTAGGGTGGGCTCTAAATCAGTATGACTAGTGTCATTATAGGAGGGAACATTTGGCCACAGACACATACATTCACACTGGGAAGACCATGTGTAAGTGGAGACACATGTGGAAAAGTTGGCTATGTGACAAGAGAGGCAGAAATTGGACCAAAATATCTACAAGCCAAGGACAGCCAAGAATGGCTGGCAAACACCAGAAACCAGAAGAAGCAAGGAAGAATTCTCCTGTAGAGGTTTCCAAGAAAGCATGTGCCTTGCCAACATATTGATTTCAGACTTTCTAGCCCTCAGAACTGTGAGACAATAATTTTCTGTTGCTACCTAATTTGTGGTATTTTGTTATGGCAGACTTAAAAAACTAATACACAAAACAAGAGTTATCAATGATATATACAGATCAATCAGTTTTTAGAATGTGGAGAAAACTGGGCACCTGGATGGCTCAGTTGGTTAAGCATCTCACTCTTGATTTTGGCTCAGGTAATGCTCTCACAGTCCTGTGCTCAAGCCCCACATAAGCTCTGTGCTGACTGTGGAGGCTGCTTGGGCACCATCTCCTTCTCTCTCTACCCCTCCCCTGCTCATGTGTGCTTGCTCTCTTTCTCTCTCTCAAAGTAAATAAATAAACTTAAAAAAAGACATTTAAAAATAAGACTTTGGAGAAAACGAGTTAGTTATATATGCATAAAATACATTTAATTTTGTTTTCCAAATGTGATTAGTTTATGATATACATGCCAAAAATATGCATAAGTAAATTGGAAAACCCTTTAAACAACTCAGTCTTGAAAAAAAAAAAGCCACAAATCTTGGGGTACCTGAATGGCTCACTTGGTTAAGCACCCAACTCTTGATTTCAGCTCAGGTCCTGATCTCGTGGTTTGTGTTATCAATCTCTGTGTCAGGTCAGTGCTGATAGCATGAAGCCAGCTTGAGATTCTCTCTCCCTCTCTCTCTGCCCCTTCCCTGCTCCCTTTTTCTCAAAATTAACTCTAAAAAGAAAACAAACACAAATCTTTTAACATTTTCTATTAAACTATTCAATGACCATAGTGTTTCTCAGTGTTTAAAGAACCTGATTTGTTCATGTTCTTTCAGGGAAAATATGCTTTGTTAAAATAAAGTCAGACATAGAGGTGCCTGGGTGGCTAAGTTGGTTAAGCATCTATCTCTTGGTTTTGGCTCAGGTCATGAGCTCATGGTTTGTGAGACTGAGCCCCTTGTCAGCCTCTGTGCTGACAGTGTGGAGTCTGCTTGGGATTCTCTCTTTCCCTTCTGTTTCTGCCTCTCCCCTGCTGATGTGTGTGGTGTCTCTCAAAATAAATAGAATAAACTTTTTTAAAAAAGGTAAAACATTAATGTAAATATATATTTAAATGTAAAATCTCTTGATGGGAATCACTTATTTGCATTTCCTTTTTTTTTTTAAATTCATTTTTGAGAGAGAGAGAGAGAGACAGCATGAGCAGGGGAGGGGCAGAGAGAGAGGGAGACAGACTCTGAAGGAGGCTCCAGGCTCTGAGCTAGCTAGCAGCACAGAGCCTAACACGGGGCTGGAACCCACAATCCATGAGATCATGACCTGAGCCAAAGTTGGATGCTTAACTGACTGAGCCACCCAGGTGCCCCCTTATTTGCATTTTCTATCCCACACAAAGTACATATAAATAGTGATTCTGTTTACCTGCTTGTTTATAACTTATTTAATTTAATTAAGTCGTAGTTTATATAAGTTAAACAAAAATTCATTATAATTAAGCATTGACCCTAACTGTAAACGTAGGTGCCTGTCTATATTTTTTAACTAATAAATGTTTGTGAAAAATATTTATTTGTACATATAAATTACTTGAATGGGAAGATATTTCTAGGCGGTATTTACAATTGATAATTTTATTGCCACCTTAGATTGTGTGTAGTGCAGGAAGAACAAAGATGGTTTCTTTCTGTAACAATAATAATGTTGACAATGATGATAATAATGATAGTTAGGCTTTCAGGAATGCTTACTGTATGACAGACTTTACAGAGACTATCTCATTTGTTTCTCAAGAACAGAAACAAAGCAATGAAGTAGCTGCAATTATGCTGAGAAAACTGATGCTTAATGAGCATGAGTATCTTCTCCAAGATCACACAACTAAGAAATAGTTGGAGACAGGGCTGGAGCCCAGTCACATCCCAGAATCATTATGGTGAATCACTATAATTCTTGACTACATTTCATAACTATGTATTTAAAGAACATCCAATCATTGCATTTTCTTTTCTTCTTTTTTTAATAGTACAAGTCATATCAAAAGTCTATTGATAAAATATTCTGATATTAATATGTTCATTTCAACCCTACTTGTAGAATAATTGGAGATACAGTGAATAATCAGAACATATAACTTGTAAATAACACATATTTAAATATAAGTCTAGGTTATGCCAGAGTGGTTGATGGATTGTCTGAGTATTTCTCACAAAACAGGCAATGAATAATTGTTCTTGTACAAAAAAAAATCAAAAGTTAATTATGAATTAGTGTTTAGAGAATACTGCATAAAACTGAGCTCATCAGCAATAGATTCTAGAAAGAGGAGCTAGTAAAGAGAAACAAAGTTAAAAAAGCAGGAAAGTTTCAGGTAAGATAAAGTAGAAAATAATATTAGAAAGATTGTAAATACAACTGGGAAAAGGAAGAAAATTGAAGAAGTTGATTGGATTTTGCCAAGAAACATTTATGACTCTGTAAAATAACGCTGGTAGAAGGTTAAGGTCAAACAAATATTCTGCTGAAATAACTCCCTAGAAAAATCCTAATCTTTTTTTTCACCCAGAACAATTTTCAAAACTTTCTCTAGTTTTGGGAATTACTATGGTTATTGCAAAAATGGTTTATATTAGAGAACAGTAAAACAAAGCATTTTCAAAATATTTCACCTACTATAGTGTGCTTCAATCAAATGGATTCATAGGATTTACTAGGAAAACAAAATAACATTATTTCCCTCTTCGTATCTCATAACTTCATGATCTGTTATATGATTATTTTCTAAATATGGGGGAATAAATGTAAGATTTATTGTACCTAAATTAAGAGGATTTCTTAAATTTCACAAGTCTATTAAAAATTCCTGGTGAAAGTCTTACCTTCCAAATCCTAAACTCCAAGATCTTGAACTCAGTAATATTAAAAAGGAACAAAAGAAACCTGATTTTCTTCCAGTCTCTGCATGGTACATATAGATATAAAAAATATAATGATAGACATGCAAAATACACAAATATATAACTGTAAAACATATAAATTCATACCAATACTTTCTTTCTCAGCTCAGCCAGTTTTCCTTAAGCAATCAATGTGGTTCTGACAGCGTGAGTGGTGTTTGTGGTGGTTTTGGGAGAAGGAGGGTGAATTTTGACTTTATCAAGTTATAGTAGGGCAGAAAAAAAGAATGGAGACCATCTTGTGTGTATATGTTGGGTAGAGAGGTGAATGTGAGGAGTAAAGGGATAGAAAAGAAGCTGTCTACACTGAGGATAAACATGACACTGCTCCATGTTCCCTTTAGTGAAGAATTGCCAATAAACTTCCCTTGCCCATTTTTTAAAATGTTAACTATTTTAAGTCTGGTACCAAAACTCTGTATTATTCAAGTAGATTTTGAGAAACATATCTTTTACAAGGGTTTACTGTTTAAGTTAATCCATAGCTAGCAAGCCTATTCATAAATTCTCTAAATCTGAGCAAAATTTATAATACTACAAAATAGAGTGAGCCACATTTCAGCAGCTTATAATATAAAGTCACTATCTAGGCAAATTCCAAACATGACCAGTCTCTATGCAAAGAAATAAATCATGTATAAATGGGCAATATTCAAAAAACCACATTGTGCTTTAGGGTGTATAACAACTTGCATTTTAAATCCTTCCAGTTTAGGAATATGATCTAATCCCATATGGCCTACCATTTGAATAATGTGACTATAAAAAAAACCCATGTATAGATCTTTACTTGGTCATTTTTTTCTGGTAAAATCAAATGACAGCCAACTCAGATTTAGGTTGAAGCTCTGAATATCTTTTCAAATTGGAACACATTTCAAGATTTTTTTTTCATAGTAAGAGAATCTAATAGAATGTAATTTGGGTCAGAACCTAAAGAGCTCTTATGGATAGAACATATCTTAAACCCAGGTCTTCTTCACCCTTCTTTTGAGAGTCTCTATAGGGCAGAAGTAAACGGAAACATTTTTATGTGTTAGTATTAATGACCAGATGCTCAAATATGCTAAAAAGAATTTAAAACATGTCACATGTCTATGTTTAAGATAATTACTCTAAACCTGGCTGGTATAGTGACGTCAATATTTAGATTTCCAGAAATTGGGCCTTAAATACACTTATCATACCTATCATTAATCTTTAAGTATGGACTTCAACTGAAGCTCATTTATCTGGTTCTCAGAATCTATCTACTGTAGATAGCAGTTTATCCTGAATAACCTTCTAGAAAGATATTCCCCAAATTCATATTTTATAATTCACCAAGAAAACATTTTTTTTCAAATGTTTAGGATCAAGACCAAATCTAAAATGTAAGGAGAAAAGAATAAATCCCATATAGCATTTGTAAGTCTATCTGGAATAGAGTCAAGAAAATATAAAATATACAAATATGAAACATGAGTAGGAGTCACAAATCTAAATCTGTAAATCATTCACATGTTGCTATTAATAATTAAGTGCAGAAAGAGAAATCAAGTTACTTACTAATGGTTTAGTATAAAATATGATTTTTTTTTTTTTTACATTTTTAAAAATGTTTTTATCTATTTCTGACAGTGAGAGACAGAAAGCATGTGCAGGGGAGAGTCAGAGAGAGAGGGAGACACAGAATGTGAAACAGGCTCCAGGCTCTGAGCTAGCTGTCAGTCAGCACAGAGCCGGACGCAGGGCTCGAACCCACGAACCATGAGATCATAACCTGAGCCGAAGTTGGACACTTAACTGACTGAGCCACTCAGGTGCCCCAAAATATGATTTTCTTGAATCAAGGCTTAGAATCAGGATTTCTTTCAAAGAGATAGTATGGTACAAAATGACAGAATGCCAGATGTCAAGGACCCACAAACAACACTCCAGTAAATGGAGATAGAGTCTATATATGAAACACTTTATCACTCAAACACACTTCTACACAAACGTGCACTTCCACCATCTGTATCCCTCTTTTCTCCCACTCTCATGCTGGCTTAAACAGTTAACTGGAGCACAACAATTCTATCAGCAGATATACGGCTAATGGTCAACGCCTTGGAATTGCAGGGTGCCCTAGGTAGCTGCCTTAACCATTAAAAATAGAACTTAAGAGAAACCAGTTTCTTTTAAAACTTACAGATTAGTAAAAAGAATATCAATACACATTTGGAAAAATATTTTTCAACTCTTTACAATCTTAAAAATTGCTATAACATATGAAAACACAAACATCCCAATAGCTCTGGTCATAAAGCTGCAATGAAGTTTAAATCTCCTGGCCAACAAGCAACTTACGTGTCAAAGAGGTAGTATTTTAAAATCCATATTTATGCCCATAGTAATTCTCATTTGAAATGAAACATAAAATCTGTACTTTCTCTTTATGAAATGATATGGGTCAATGTTTTGGCTAATGTTACAAAGCTAAATTAGGTATTGCAAAATAATTTAAATTTTAGATGTGCCGACAATTAGGTTCCATTTCAATACACTATTATGAAAAGTGTTTGTTTGTTTTTGGAAAAAAAATTAACAGTATCTTGGCTATAATGACAAACCAGCTTTTCTGCAGTGGATCCCTCCAGCAAAGACTTAATATATCTGATTTGTCAAAGTCAACATTCCTGCTAATCTTTCCCACCAGTGTCAAGTGCTGAGAGCTATCACCTATTCATTTTGGTGTGCAACGTAGGGAGAAAAATGGACAATGGGCAGAAAGTAATCTGCAAAACATCAGAATAAAATGATCTCTTTGCACATAGCTACAAGAAAGATGCAGGAAGAATTAGAAAATATTTGAGATTTCCTTTGCAATTCTTTGCCTGTACAAAGTGTGCTTGAATGTAAATTATCCCTAACACTACTACATGAGTTAACAGATGTTTTAAGTCTATAAAAATATTTTCTGTTAGTGCCAAAATTTAATGTTTTACTGCATTGTATTGGCAGGGTGAAACAAATAAAACAAAATTAAATATGAAATGTTTTAAAAGCTTTAAAGAAATATTATTACTAGGATTTAACCTGAAATAAAAATATTTAAGTCAGAGTTTTAATATTATATCTGCCTATAAATATTCTATTTAAATTTAAAAAATGTCTTTTGTAAGTTTCAGAAAACATATGGGAACCATATTTTTTCTTTTCCCACATGAATGGAATTTTCTGCAATGGAACAACTAAGAATTTGGCTATCAACTATATGATATCTTCCCCTATTGAGTACATGTGTGCATATGTGTGGGCATGTATGTATACATGCATGTATAAATTGGTAAGGAAGGGTATTCTGTAATTGAATTGCATTACAATAGAAATACAAGTTTAATGAGTCTGAAAATGTCTCAAAGTAGAAAGGATTGAGAGTAAAAACTAGGGAAATACAAGTCATTATGTGATAAAATATCCATCCATAAATGTACTAAAACTTATTAGCATGATTCGTCCCCTTAGGATTAGCACTCTCTCCCTCCTCAATATTGGGAGAGTCCATGTGAGGACCTTCATTGTAAGTATATGTCCACTTAGGATCATTCACTACACAAGACAGATGTCTTGTGAAAATGTGGAGCAAAGGGAAAATACATAGATATGTGTTTTCTGGATATAAACTTTGTAATTCCACTCAAATTATATAAAAATCAAAATTCAGGGCACCTGGGTGGCTCAGTTAGTTGAGTATCTAACTTTGGCTCAGGTCATGATCTCACGGTTTGTGAGTTTGAGTCCTGCATCAGGCTGACAGTTCAGAGCCTGGTGCCTGCTTCGGATTCTGTGTCTGTCCCCCTCTCTCTGCCCCTCCTCCACTTGTGCGCTCTTTCTCTATCTCTGTCTCTCTCTCTCTCCCCCACCACTCTCAAAAAAGAAATAAAAATTTTAAAAATTAAAATAAAAATTATTAGTATTGATTAGCAAATTATGAAAAATTGATCCAAATATTTGTGTTATCATATAAGATGTGACAAGTAAAGTTTTTCCCATCACAGCTCAGATTTTTTTGATTAATTGACATATATAATAAAACATATCATAGAAGTAAATAAATGTTAAGAACACTGGATTTAAGTCAGAAAAACGTGGGTTCCAGACCTTTTCTACCACATATTAACATCCTTAAAATCTCTATATCCTCATCTGTAAAAGGGAAATGATAATAGTGCTTCTTTTTTTTTTTTTTAATTTTTTTAATGTTTTATTTATTTCTAGGAGAGAGAGAGAGAGAGAGACACAGATAGACAGTGTGAGCAGGGGAGGGTCAGAGAGAGAGGGAGTCACAGACTGAAACAGGCTCCAGGCTCTGAGCTGGCAGTCAGCACAGAGCCCGACGCGGGGCCTGAACCCACGAACCGCGAGATCATGACCTAAGCGAAAGTCGGACGCTTAACCGACTAAGCCACCCAGGCGCCCCGATAATAGTGCTTCTTATAGTAACCCTTCTCATTAGGTTCTACCCACATTTTCCTGCAGCCATCACTGGACGGATACTAGTCTCTCTCCAGTTGATTAGAATTTCTCTTAGGTTGTGCATAGTGTTCTCTTTTACCTCGGGGTAAGACTCATGACATACTTTTCCTTTACAGGTAAAGAGAGTTTGGGACTCTAGTGTTGTATATAGTGTCACTGCTGTTGTTATTACTGTTGTTGTTGTTATATTACATGATTAGTTTTTCAGCTTACCTCTTCTCTGATTGATTTACCAAAGTAATTTGACCAAACTCAGAAATAGATGAGTGTTCTGGCAATACCTGAAGCTTTCTTGAATGAAGATTGGCTGGGCATGACCATTATCATCATCATAACGAAAAACATCTATAGAGAGTTTAATGTCTTTATGCTAGGCACTAACAACATGTTTATTAAATCTTGTAATTATTATAACAACTCAGTGAAGTAGGTACTATTACAATCTTTTTTATAGATGATAAGTCTGAGGCACAGAGAACTAAAGTAACTTGTTCAAAGATACATAATCATTAGTGATAGAACCTGAATTTAAGCCAAGGCAGCAAAGTAGTGGCTCTAAATCTTTTGGCCTAGACATTACACTAAGCCTATTTTCATCATAATTTAAAAAGAATGAGAAATACATATACTGGCTTGATATTTTCAAAACTAAAATTTACATATACACGTGCATTTGACAATGTGGATACTGACAGTGACAAGTGTTAGAAAGCACTGAGTCCATTCTCACCTTACTGCTCCAAGGTGTAGAATGTCTTGCACCAATCAACCAAAAAAAAAACAAAAACAAAAACAAAAAACAAAGATACAAAAATAACCAACTACATAATGATTATTTTCCAATGAAAATATTGAATAATCACATACATATAGTTTCACTAATAACTTAGAGGTTTTTCCCAAGGTCAATAGATGGCTATGAAACTTGCTATTGTATAACAAAACTTCCTTCTGATTATAGGGGGACCATACAAAATGCCTTTCTGTCTCTGCATAAAGAGTGTTGATTAGGGGTATCTGGGTGGCTCAGTCAGTTAAGAGTCTGACTTCAGCTCAGGTCATGATCTCACAGTTTGTGAGTTCAAGCCCCATGTTGGGCTCTGTGCTGACAGTTCTGAGCATGGAGTCCGCTTTGGATACTGTGCTTCCCTCTCTCTCTGACCCTCCCCACTCATGCACTCTCTTTCTCTCTCTCTCAAAAGTAAACAAACATTTAAAAAAATTTTTAAAAGTGTTGATTTGATTAATAATAGCAATAAGAATAATCAACACCTATATCAATAACCATATACTTTGTTCCATGGTACACTCATTACATATTTTATCTTAATCAAAAACATGAAAATGTAAAACATTTTCCTCCTTCCATAATAGAAGCAAGCTATGTAAATGCAACATAAATATTTAAAAATCTTGAGGACTTTTCATTTTAAAACTATTTTCTCAGTATTAGAGTGACGCCACCTATTAGACACTCATCTAGATAAGCAATCCGTTATGGCATCTGCCCCTGACAACTCTAAATATGTAGTCCATCACAGTCAATGAGTTTCTAGGTATTTTCTATGTCAGCACTGTCCTTAGATTATTAGTATATATTTTCATTAAAAAAAAAAAGAAAAGTCTTATGTTGCCATTCCTTCACCCACTGGCTCATATGCCTGCTACTTTATTGTTAGATAGTAAAAACATTAGGAAAGGAAGTATATCATCATAATAAAATTCTAGTAATTATCATGTATTGATCATTTGTAAGACACGAGACACTATATTAAATACATGTGCCATCTCAGCTAAATTTCACTTATAAAGTATAATCATATGTAGAGTTAATAAGTATTACTGACCTTGTGTGGATAAGGAAACAAAGTTCTAGGAATGTTAGGCAACTTGCCAAGGGTTATATGGCTAAACTTAACCAATGGCAGAAATGGTCCTGGAACCAAGTCCCTGATTCTAGTTAACCCCTTCAGTGCTGTATGGAGCCATGCCTGCAGCTCAAAGGTATAATGAGAAACCACATGTAAGTATATTTCTCTGACCTTCTTAGGTTGTTCTTCTATTCAAGTGTCCATACTTTATTTTTAAAAATAGTTTTATTGGGGTATAATTGATATGCAAAGAACTGTTCATATTTAATGAGTGTATGCTTTGTTAATTGATGTTAGCTAACAGGGGCATGAGCACTGAGAAAGACAGGCACTCACAGGCTTAATATGCTATTCTTACAGCTTTATTCTATAAACTTTAAGGAAAGAAGAGGGTTGTATTTTGTAACGGAAGAGGGGCCACCCTCTTTCTTTAGAGGGCAACTCTGATGTTCCCATTCTACATTCCTTTGTGGTAGGATATGGACCATGAATGGATATATACTTAATACATAAAGTCCTGACTTTGATTATCTAGTTACTGGAGAGGTATGGAGTACTCTCTACAATATCATTATAATGCTACATTAATACAGTTATAAATGTTTTAACATTGTAAAATATATAGTGTCTGCTTTTCTCTTTCTGTACCTTCAAAAATAAAGTTGTTAATATCACAGAACCTGTATTTGATAGACTGAAACATTCTTTACAATTATGGAAGTATTTTCGTTGTTTCCTAGTCCCTTGCACGCACACATACACACATGCACTTGTACATGTTCACACCCTCCTATACATCATGGAAGGGAAATTATCATTTCCTTACTAGTCATATTTGTAGTTGTCCAATAATAGACAATTCTGTTCCATTTATATTGGTGGAAGTAAAATAGCTGATTGCCATATGTTTTCTAAAATGTCACAAAAGGTGAGCCTTTTCATTCACATAGAATATTTAAAAGCTAATATAGTATAAGATCTCTGTGACAAATTACTTTATATCTGGTTACAGAAATAGGAAATGCATGTATTATATATAATACAGTACTGAATTCTTTACCTAGACAATTTCATTTAAACTTATAAAATATATGTTATTATCTCCATGTTAGAGATGAGGAAATGAAGGTGTATAGAAGTTCGATTAATTGCTCAAGTTTTTACAACTGGTGGGTGATGGAATTCGGTTTTGGACTATGGCTGTCTCATTCTAAATCCTTGTTCTAAGGCAACCATCTGCAGACAGCAGACCTGGGTACATAACAGAAAATAATCTCTGAAGGTTAGGGCTCAGTTTCATTGCTGGATTATTCACAAAAGTGCTGGAAAGTCCCATTAGCTTGGAACAGTAAAGAACTAGGTATCAACATCTTGATACTAAAAAATTCTGATTCTTTTCATTTATCAGAAAATCGAATCTGAGGAACAATAAAGGAGGAAATGTTTTTCATATAGCCATTTACATTTCAGGGCATAAAATCAGTGACATTTTATCAAAAGTATATCTAATATAAAATATCTTTAGCTAGCTAGCTAATAGCTAGTATATCTATTCATCATCTGCCTACTATCTATCTATCTACCTATCAATCTGTATATTTTATTATATATGATGCGTTTAAGTAAATTAAATTTCAAGTTGACAGTAATCCTAAATTCTGTTGAATACTAAGCATATCAGATTATTTATTTTTCTACCAAGTATAAACTGAAAAACCACTCATAAATATATGAATGAGAGTTTGAGATAACCAAGAAAAATTGGTCCAAATATATTACACTTAAAACAGATTGAGATAGATCATTGCATATAGGTTTTTAAAATTCCACGTCTTGGGAGAGGGGGCAAGATGGCGGAGAAGTAAGGAGCTCCGTACTTGCACCCCCGCCCATACATCACACGGAAAAGATCTGAAGCCATTGGAAACCTTACAAAACCGGAGAGACTGGGAGAAAAAGGATGCAGAATCCACTGAGAAAGCCTTCTAACGTGAGTGCGAACTGGGGAAGATAAAATCCGGCGGGGATCGGAGACTCTAGGGTGGGAGGCGATCCCCCTCTACCCTCTACGGGGAGTGAGAGGGGAAAGAGAGTCCGAAACAGAAAAACCTCCGCTCAGGGCATAGAAAGACCGTACTTGCCAAATACGTGCACTCCAGGTCCCCTCGCGCCAACTGGTCCCGGGGGCACTGAGCACACAGACTGCTGCTTTGTGCTGCTCCTGGCGGCTGCACTTCAGAGCAGCGGTGCACCTGCCGCCACTGTAGCTCCCGGGTGGCTGGGGCCCCAGAAACAACTGCGCGGACACCGGGCGTCCGCGCTCCTGGCTGGCTGGAACTCCAGAGGGAAGGCAAAGAGCTAAAAACTGGGAAATTTGCCTGTGAGTTCGTGTTTCGGGTGACGAGCCATAGAGGGACCCGGTTTTCCTCACTCCAGCGGAATCGGGCTCAGCGCACCCGGCAGGCAAGCCCCCGCCCATGCGCGCCAGCCTGACCCAGAGAAGGAAGCAGCGATTCTGACTCCGCCCCCAGAGCTCGGCAGGGAGCCTGGAATCGCCCGAGGGGGTTGCCTGGGACGCTGTGTCTAAGGCAACTTCAGCGGGGCGCGCGGACGGGGATTTGGAGATTGGGACTGGCCTGGGTTGAAGAGTGCAACCAACTTCGGCTGCGCCCCCGGTACGGGGAGTTTACACCCTCAAAAGAGCGAGGTGCAGCGCTTGGTTCAAGAAGGGACTGGAGCACCTTCACTCTCCTCCCCACAACCGCCAAGGCAGAGCTCCCGTCTGCGGCATTGGGTCACGCCACGCCCATCCCTGCCTGAGAGGTGCCCTCCTCCCCTTTTTTGCTTTTTTTTTTTTTCTTCTTTCTCTTTTCTCTCTTTTCCACCCAGAACACTGACCTGATTAACTCTGGTCGCCGGCTTACTTGAACAATCACGAGTCCATTCTGTAGATGTAAATTCTACACCTACCGACATTTTCATCTCTTTCTCTCAGGAGTACTTAGACTATATTGTTTCTCTGGATAATTCCAGCATCCTTCTCTCACCTATCCAACCATATTCTACCCTTTAGCTCTTTGAAAAAAGCTTCNTTGGACCAGATGGATCTGACGGATATATTTAGAACTTTACATCCTGAGGCCAGGGAATTTACTTTCTTCTCAAGTGCGCATGGCACATTCTCCAAGATAGATCACATACTAGGATATAAAGCAGCCCTCAATAAATATAAAAGAATTGAGATCATACCATGCACACTGTCAGATCATAATGCTTTGAAACTTGAAATCAATTACAGGAAGACGTCTGGAAAACATTCAATTTTCTATACTTCAAAACACACTTCATGTGAGTTAAAAGTATACTGAAAAAATATTTGTAACATATACGGACAACATTCTTTCACTGAATACATGAGTCTTACTATAATATAAAAGTTTCACTCTAGCTCATACATTAATAATGGTTCTTTAATTTTTTCACATAAGATTTTCAGATTGTTTTATACTTGATATCATTGATATGCAGTCCCTTTTATAATACTAAAATAATAATGATAGAATCTCTGAGCATTCCTTTAGACAGCAGGCAGAAATTAAATTATTGTTTGAAAATATGAGATCTCCTTCTCTCGTATCCACTGGAGGAAGATACTGTCACGTTTCATGACTTTAGGTTTGGTCATTTGACTTGCTCTGGCCAATGCAATGCTCGTGGCTATTGTAGCAGCTTAAGGAGGCTAGAGAAGTTCTTGGGTTTATTATCTCACACTTCTACTATCACCATAAGAAGAAAAGGGTAGATTCTGGCTAGCTTGCTGATATTGAAAGCAAGTTGAGATATGTGGAGCAGAGATGACAAATTCCAACAAGACACTGACTGTAGGAATCAAATGCAAATACTTTGATAGAAACCACAGATATTCGGGTCCCTGCGTGGCTCAGTTGCTTTGGCAGACAATTTCAGCTCAGGTCACGATCTCAGTTTGTTGGTTCAAGCACCACATCGGGTTATGTGCTGACAGCTCAGAGCCTGGAGCCTGTTTCAGATTCTGTGTCTCCCTCTCTCTCTGCCCCTCCCTCACTCATGCTCTGTCTCTCTCTGTCTCAAAAATAAATTAAAAAAGAAAAGAAACCACAGATATTAAAGTCAGGAGATTCACCAACATAATGCATTTAAATGACTGCAGAATGCAGGTGTAGTGAAATTCCTTTGAGGAAGTGCATGTGGTCGGTTAGTGCTTAGGTTGGATGACTTGATACAGACAAGCATATAAAAGTAGATTACTGGCTTTTTAACAATGTAGGTGAGAAATGTTTACAAAAGTACTTATCAGGGTAAATCATGGAAAAGATGAATCAGGAGATCCTTTGAGAAGAAGAAGCTATAGAACTCAGTATTGATTATATAGCATGGTGTCAGTCCTTGTGACAAAGAAAAGAAATATATCAATATTTAGGGACAGATTGACAGTGGGAATGACGGCTATTAAAATCTACAAAACTGTTAGTGCTATGGTGACCTAACAAAAACACAAAAAGTAGAAGAAAATGTGGCCGCCATCTGAGCATTCTCTTGTAAAGACACTTGTTGAGGGATACCTGAAGTCTAAAAATATCTTAAAATAGTAATGACATGGGGTCCCTGGGTTGCTCAGTCAGTGAAGCATTTGACTCTTAATTTCAGCTCAGTTCATGAACTCATGGTTTATGAGATCAAGCCCCACATGGGCTCTGCTGACAGTGTGGAGCTTGCTTGGAATTCTCTCTGCCCTTCCTCCCTTGCTCATATGCACATGTGCATGCTCTCTCTCTCTCTCTCTCTCTCTCTCAAACACACACAATAAATAAATAAACATTAAAAATAGTAATTACTAACCTGTTCATAGTAATGTGCTAAGCATTCTTATAAGTGATATATATATAATCTGAATCATTTTATAGTGATAGAAATGTTTTCTTTAGTATCTTGATGGAAAGTTTATATTTTTTGCCTAAATTCACAAACAATAAGGAGGAGTGGTGGCAGAATTTAAGTGATTGTTAAACATAAGACCTCATGGCCTTATTCACTAGCTTTTTTTGAATAATGCAAAGGAATGAATGAGAACAGGCTCCCTAAGGAAATCTCATAGGGATCAAGTTTAATCATTCTTGTCATGTACAGATTATTTTCTCACACAAATTCATGTGAATTGATTAAGAAAAAACACATCTCCATTTTTGTACTTTTATAAGTAAATGTCATATAGTGTGTGTATGTGTGCAAGTTGGCCACAGTGTTATGGTTAAGCAAATAAGTTTACATGTTCCTAATATTGTAATAATTATGTAACAGACAATCCCAAAAACAACTAGTTAAGGTAATCAAGCTAGTATAATCATAAGGTCTTTTTGGTGATACCACACACTTCCCACACAGTGTTAAACTTAGTCTCTCTTAGTCTAGGAGAGAACAATAAAGCAAATAAGTAAATAAAATATCAAATAGTTGTATACTCTGTGAAGAAACAGTGTGACCACACTATACAGTGCGACCACAGAAGGGGAAAGCTGGACTAGGCTTTCTGAGGAGGTGATATTTGAAGTGAATATATACAACGAGAGAGTAACCCATGAGGATATCTGGGGGAATGATATTCTTGGTAGAGGGAACAGCAGAGTAAATATCCTATGGCAAGCTCATTCTTGGTGTATTCTAGGATTAGCAAAGATACCCATGGGGCTGAAGTACACCAAGCCTGAAGAAATGTTGTAGATGGGATGGCAGAGACGACCACAGCAAGATCAAGCAGGATTGTGAATTTAGAGTAAGAAATTTTGATCTCATTCCAAGAGTGATGAGAAATAATTTGTGGTTGTTAAGAAGGAAGTGACATGATCATATATATTAATTATATGTAATCTCACTATCTTTTAAGTTAGGGTAAATATTCACATATGTACATTTTCAGAAGTTAATACCATTAAATCATAGATTTAAACCTATTTTAGGATACACTCTGAAAATAAAAGGGGGCAAGGGGGATGGTCTAAGTAAGTTTGAAAGAGATGGTAGGAAGCCAAGATGAGAACCGAAAAGTATCCAGTGGATTTATTAACAAGAGAGTCAAGGGACTACCTGAGAAAGTTTGGAAGATACATGAAGGTAGAATAATGGAGAGAACTGAAGATAAAGTCATGAAAATGGTGTGCTGGGGGAGAAAAGCTTTTGAGAAGAAAGAAGGATGACCTTGAGAGGGGACTGTGCTGTGACGAGGAAGGGTAATATGCGTGGCGAATACAGAGAATTCCAATGGGACAGATTTCACAAAGAAAATAGTACTGAAGATCACAAATGAAAATTTTATAGGCTGAAGTGGGTACCTGAGAAGTCAGAAGTACTGACTGAAAGTCAGACAGTTCAGAAAGTCTGAATGTTGTAAAAGTTCAGGTGCTTCCTCCCACTGCAAAAGGTGGAAAGGAGAGAGAAATGGATGCAGTTGTGGTTAAGGTTTTTAGGATTTAGAAGCAAAAGAATGTGGGAAAACCTGTCAGGTGATTCTATTTTCTCAATGAAATGAAGTACAAGATTATCAGCTGTTAAAAAAAAAAAAAAAAAAAAAACCTGGGAGAGCAAAGAAAGCAAAGGAAATTTAAAAAGCAATAAAATAAAATTTTCTAAAAATATAACTTTCTAAAAAGCAGACTGCTCAAACAGTGTCAGGAAGGAAAGAATATTGACAAAGGTGTCTCATAGTCTTTGAGATTATGAAGCACTGAATTTGCATGCTATTCATACACTTCAGTCTTTCCCACAATGATAAAAATAAGAATGTTCCAAGATGGAATAATTTCAGCTGGAGAGGGCATGGGGCTTGCTGGGCAGATCTGGTGATATAAAGTGGCCTCTACTCTGAGCCATAAAGAGCAGATAGAACCTACATTGGAGACAATAGAAACCGCAGAGTTCTTGGGCATGAATAGTAAAAGTAAAAGCTTCAAAGTAAAACATTCTGGAAGATCCTATGGTGCCATACTCATCAGGGGGTGGAGGTGCTATCTATATATACTTCCTTCTCTTTCCTGTCTTCTGAATAGGGTGTGCATTTGTGTGTGTGTGTGATAACAACTGTATTGTCTATCAACAGAGGGAGTAAAGAAAATGGAAATATATATGACATTAAATGTGGTTGTTGCCCTAGAAGGATATTTTAGTACATCTGCAATTTACCTCAAGATTGGGAAAGATACAAAGTAGGAGAATTGGGGCATTTTGCTGTTTCACTGGCTACTTGTGCCTAAGAGCAAAACACCTCTTTAAGAGGGCAGAAACCATGGAATTTTGACTGACTTTTTTCTCTTCTCTTCTCTTCTCTTCTCTTCTCTTCTCTTCTCTTCTCTTNTGCCTCATCTTCCCTTAAACCAGAATCTCTTTCAGGCGCAGGGCTATCTTTATATTGTTTTCAGTATACTGTACATAGCTTAAGTACTTGAAATGAGTTGTATTAAATGCACACATAGTTTAAAAGAAGGCAAAAGGGGAAAATGGCATTGCTGCTTTTTTTTTAGGATCACGCATTAAAGAGTAGAATTATTTTTAAATCTGAAAAAACTAATCCTCATTGCATTTATTGTTGTCCTTGGTTGTTCCTGGCTTTATAAAGCACTCACCTATTTGTCCTTAGCTAAACTATAGTATAAATTAGTTATTTTCAAGCACATTTACTGAATCATCATTAAATCTACACAGATATACTATGTTCCATTTCTTTTATAAATTACAGATTTCTTCTCATTCAAACATTTAGCAAGATAGTCAACAAATACTTGTTAAAATGATCAAACCAGCATGAATATTTATTAGTGACCTATTTGACTGACATTGTCAGCTGCTTGTGTCTGGGAATACTATTCTCAGGTAAATCCTTAAAAATGTTTAGATGAAAATCTCATGGTTATATATTAAATTGCAAATGTAATTGAATTACTGAAAAAAAGAAGAAACTGAAGACAAGTCTACTTAAAAATAGATTTAGCTTTAAATGAAGCTGATTAGTTATAAAGTCTTTTTGATATTTATATCATTGTTTTCTGAACAAATGCTTACCAAGAAAATGAGGAGTTATACAAATGCAAACCTCCAATTAGAAACTTCACTAGGGTTTACATTGCTATAATGTATAAATCTGCCATTAACTAAAATGAATTGTGTACATGTAAAATATTTGTATGTACCTATGTGTGTAGATATCTATCGATTTCTATATATCTATATACATATTTCTTTCTATTTTAGACAGAGATGAATTCAGATAGAGTTTGTAACATGTAGAGATTTTTGTGGAAATATTGAGGCACATTACAGGTCAAAGAAATTTATGTGACAAACAACATCATGAATTTTCTATCTATGTGTACAGTTACATTCTTTAGAGCAAAAGGGACAAAAGCAATATGCAAACAAGCTCACCTAGAACACTATCTCCAGATTTTCCAATTTTTAAAATGAAAGGTTAGGATGATCAGAAATATCTGCAAGTAAACCCAAAGGCCAAATTTGGCTGGACTCTTGAAGCTTTATGGTGGTGAGCTGCTGGACATTAACAATATCATTGGTCAAGGGAAACTTAAAAACATGGATTTACTCCCAGCCACAGTATCAGAAAAATCCTGACTTTTCCCCCTTTGTCCTGACCAGCAGCATAAAATATGAAATAACACCACATTTCATTCAGCAGAAGAATACTTTAAGACTCTCCTACCTCAAATACAAATGTAACATGTACGATATGACTCAGTGTTTCAGTTTTATTTTGCTATAACACAGAGACAAAAAGCATTCTGAAAAAGTAGTTCAAAAGAAAAGAAAACATTTTATGACTTGTAACATAGAGCAGCGTCTCTTCTCCCTGACCACATTATGGTGTAAAAGGATTTCTTATCAAACTTTCACCATAGCAAAGAAAAAGAAAGCTTCTCTTACCAGAGTGGAATAAAGCGTCAACCTTGCTCTAACGTTTTCTGCAGCTCTTGTTTGAAAAGACAGATCCAAAGCGGCTTTGTGCATATAACTGATCTGGCTGATCTCCAGTCCCTGCACACACACACACAAAACAGTATAATTGGCTCTCAAAAAAGTGTTGTAAACATTCATCATGATAGCACTTGCATGTTGAATCTAGTCACTGTTGCCCTGGTGGACTTTTTCCAAACAGGCCAGTTATGTTTCCACTTTCAATTCTTGCTATTTGGTTTTCTCCATTCAATGCTGAGATTAATATCCTTAAAGAAATTACAAATTTGTGAGTGTCCACTCCATGACTATGTCAAGACTCTTGGGTCTGAAAGTACAGCTCAGACTCAAAGAAATAAATCAATCAAGATAATGTTTGATAAATAAGTTGACTTGGCATCTGTATGTCTTTATTTTTAAATATGCAATATTCAAAACATTATTTACATGTGAATGAGATATCAGTGTTTTTAAGTGTCTTTCATTCACTATTTGATAAAAGTCAAGAGAACATTCCACCCCTCTACTTTACACAGAAGCCACATCAATAATGCCTACAATATACCCTAGAGTCTGAGACCAACTGTGCTGCATTTCTAAATCATGTTAAATATTCTGCTGTTCCTTTGCCCAAACCTTCAAAAGGGTCCAGATTCAGGCATATCCTTTAATTTTTATGGGAGCAATGAAGGCATCACACAACCTGGGCTTTTTTCTTATCTTTAAACATTCAATTTTATGGGAGCATTAAATGATCATAAGTATGAGTGGCATATTCCTATTACCAAGAAAATGTGAACACTAGACCAAAAAATTAAGCCTCAGTGAAAAACGCAGCCTCAAATTTTACTACTTCTTATAATGATCTCAGCAATATGTTGATCTTACAACTACATGAGAGTGTAATATTTGTCTTGTTTCCCATGTGCTAAAGCATGGCTGACAGTTATCAGCAATGCCACCATTTAAAAAGAAAATAGTGAATTAATTGCATATAAGGGTTTTGGATTTTTTTTTTTGCTTTTTTATATTTGATAGTTTATTTTTCATCATACAAATTAAACAAGTACAAGTTTATAATATACAAATTATGATTGTATCAATTTCTAAAAATAACAAATTATGACAACTTATAAGATGTTTCCAGAAGAAACTAAAAATTAAGAACCACTACAAGGATAAAATTCTATGTATTCCTGAGTCTTATTGAGTAACATTTAAATTAAAAGAACCTAAGAGTTTGGATGCTGAATACTCCTTATTCATATTTATAGATTTCAGTGCCATTTAAAGACTTTGATTATAATTCAGATTACTATAGACATATATATATACTATTCTTTTATGAATGCAGATGACTAATCTTCTCATCATGCTACTTATAGAGGCAGGTTTTATCACTGAACTATCAGCTTGCTTATTATAGAACATTTGCTTTCATAAAATTTTCCACTAACATTTTCTTATTCAATTCTTTCATCAGAATAGTGAAGAGGGCATTACTATTCTCCATTTTACATACGGGAAAAATAAGGCTCAGAAAGGAGTAATTTGATTAAGTTACAACAGTAAATTCTTAAGGTAGTGCCTTCTGATGCTGTTTAACTATGTCCTAAAACCATTGCATCCAAAACAGTATATCTAAGATTAAAAAAAAAAATAGAAAAACATTTGTGTGATTTAACTCACTGATCAGAAATGGGAACAAACATATAGAGAATTATTATCATGCATTTGCAGCTGTGATACACTGAGGAACTTAAAACAAAATCATTCTTGGCATGATAGTTTTGGAAATGATTTGCAAATGAACTTCAAAAAGATAAATTGTTTATGATTTTCTTCTAAACATTTTTTTTTAATTTAGGAATTACCTATTAAGTATCTCTAGATGACACACCCTTTTTTTAGTTCTTAGGATACAATAGTGAACCAGAAAAATATCTTCTCTTTCTTCATGTTATTTTCAGTCTTCCTAATTACAATGAATAGGATTGCCTTACATTTTCTTCGCTGAAAAAATAGTAATTACCATTGAGGAGCTTCCAAATCACCCAATTTGTCCCAACTATCTACCGAACTCCTTTGAACTTTATCGCTGAACCTTCTAAGATGTTCAAAGGACTTTCCTGTGCTGATTTCTCTCATTCATATCACATGACTCTGCACGGACCATTCTCAGCAGTTTAAAACCCTGTTTTAATACTTCCCCATATTTCTCTGTATTTAAAACCTTCCCACCCAACCCCCTTTACCTCTTGCCACTATATTTCTTCATTGAAAAATATTTTAGAAATTCTACTTTCTCACTTTCCAATTCCTTCCGGACTAAGTCTCACAGAGGGTCCAGCAAGCCATTAAAATAGATTCCATCTTACCCCATCTCATTGAACTCAGTTAACTAAGTCCTTCTTGAAACATTTTATTCTCTTGGCTCTAGTGATGTCACCTTCTTACTGATGTTTCTCCTAACCTGCAGATCTTCTAGTCTCAGGTTCATTGGATCGCCTCTCCTCCTCTGCCCGAATGATGATGGGACAACTCCTGGATTGGTCCTGGACTCCTTTCTGTTCTCACATTCACTCTTTCCCCATAGATGTTCTCATCCAGGTCTTTGGCTCTAAATAATATCTGTCCTTTTCACTACCAAATATACATCTGCAGCCTGACCTCTCCACTGTTCTCCAAGTGGGATACTCCATCTGCTTAGCGATCTCAATTCTTGGCTCAGTAACAGGCATTTTAAAATTCAAACATGACAAAAGCAGAGAAATTGATTCTACCACTTCTTTGTAAATTTCACCTTTTCCCAGTCTTCCTTATTTTAGTAAAAAGTCGCCAATGGTTTAAGCTAAAAGATAAAGTTTTTTTTTTTTAATTTGTGTTATATTGTGTTAAAAATATATAACACAAATTTACCATCTTAACTATTTATAAGTGTACAGTTCTGCAATGTTAAGTTCATTCACACTATTCTGTGCCCATCTTCAAAATGTTTTCATCTTGAAAAACTGAAACTGCTCCCCAATAGCTATGATCTATTGATATATACAATGATACAGAGGAATCAGTGAGTGAAAGAAGTTAAACAACATGAGTACATACTGTATAATTTAATTCATATCTAAAATTCCAAAAAGGCAAATTAATTTATAGTGACAGAAAGCAGATCACTTGTTGCCTGGAGACTAGAAAAGAGGGTGGTAGAACTGGTGTAAGGGACAGCCAAGGATAACAAGCAAATTTTTTGGATAACAGATTAATTCATCATCCTGATTTCATGAATGTATGTATATGTCAAAACTAATCAAATGGCATACTTTAAATATGTACAGTTCAATCTATGTCAATTATCCTGAGATAATACCATTTATAATAAACAAATAAAACTCTTTAATAAGAACATGAAAATCTACCTAATGTTTAAACGAAAACTATTTATAAGCACTTCACAAAAGAGGATATCCAAATGGCCAATACAAATGAGAGAGTGCTCACCATTATCTCTTATCAGAGAAATGCATGCTCACCATATTGAGTAGAACACCCAAAATGTTACTTCAATATTTGGGGAGAATGGAAAGCAAGAGGAAGTCTTATATACTGCTTAAAGTTTAGCAAGTTGGCACCCACCAGCACTTTGAAAAACTGATAGTGTGTACTGAAGCTGAAAATATTCTTACCCTGTGATCCAACAACCACACTTCTGGTTTCATACCTAAAAAGTATATGCTTAAGGCATCAAAAGGTGTACCTTAAGTTGTTTGCAGTTCATGCAGAAACAAACTGTCCCTTCTTCAATCAACAATTCTGACCCCATGCCACCTTGCCAATATTGTGAACAATGCAGATGGTTGTTCAGAAATTCTAGTGCAAGTGACCAGAACCTAACACAGCAGAGGTGTTTCTGAAAACATATGAGCAAGTTGAGGAAAATCTTCATTTACTCAGAACCAAAGCCAAATACTTTAAAACTATCCAAATGTCCATCAGCAATCACCAAAAAACTAAAATCTTTACAGTCGTCCAGCAGTAAAATGAATAAATACATTTTGGAATATTCATGTAATATAATAAAATACATCAATGAGAAGCAGCAAACTATTGCTATACACAACAACATAGGTGATTCTCTTAAGCATCATCTCATGCTGAGAAAAGATATTATATGCAAATAATTTATCTTGTATGATTCCATTTATATTGGCTTCAAAAACAGTCAAGACTAATTTATGATAATAGATGCTAGTTTACTCATTAAGTATTATTACTGGAGTAAACTGAGGAGTGTGACTGGGAAAAGGTATAAAATAATATCCTCAGATTTTGGTAATATTTTCTTTCCTGTTAAGATTATACTTACATATGGAGGTATGTTTACTGTGGAAATTCATTAAGTTCTTCACATAAGAGTTTTCACTTTCTTGGATATGTTTCAATAGAACTTTACATATATGTGTGTATATATATAGTTATATACACACATATGTACATGCATGCTATATATTCATATATATATATATATTTAAAGATATAATAAATAATTGCAATATATTTTCTAAAGAATAGACTTGAAATGTTTGTGAAAACATATTGCTAGGCCAATATTACACTTTGTCCTGATAATGAAAATAAATCACACAGGAGATAAGGTTAAAATATTCCAGTAGGAAAACATCCATTTGAATAATTACTTTCCCAGGAAGGCTGCTTCAGATGACATTGTCAAAAAATAATGTATTTATTTCCTAAAATAATATGTTATTATAGTACAGATATTACTCTTCTTCTTTTTTGTTGTTTATTTATTTTTGAAAGAAATAGAGAGACAGAGATAGTGAGCAGGGGAGAGGCAGAGAGAGAAGGAGAGAATGTTCACACTGTAAGCACAGAGTCCGACGTCAGGCTGAAACTCACAAACTATGAGATTGTGACCTGAGCTGAAACCAAGAGTTGGTCGCTTAACTGACTGACCACACACCTCTTATTTTACACTTTTTATTTATGAAATTTCTTGAAGATCTGGCTTCGAAATATAAACTTTTTTAAACAGATTTACAATTAACAGTAAAAAGGTGAAACAAAAAATAGTATCTTACCACTTACATTATCTCATTTGCTTGGGGTACCTGGTTGACTCAGTCAGTTGAGTGTCCAACTTCAGTTCAGGTCATGATCTCCCAGTTTGTGATTTCGAGCTTAGTGTTGGGCTCTGTACTGACAGCTCAGAACCTGGAGACTGCTTCAGATTCTGTCTCCCTCTCTGCACTTCTCCCACTCGTGCTCTGTCTATCTCTCTCAAAAATAAATAATAAACATTTTTTAAAGTTTATATTATCTCATTGCTTTTTTTTCTCACATTACTAATATGAGTTCTATGTATTGTTTTCCATATTATCTACAGTTCACATAATAAGATGAAAATTGCAATCAGGGCTTAGAGCTAATCATGCAACCCACACTTCTGATATTTATGGATATGATTTGTCATGGCTGGGAAAAGTGTGGGTATTACAGTGATAGAGAAACAGACTTGAATGAATGTCAATTTTTGCAGGCTGTATCTTAGTGTCATGCCTCCTTTTCCTCATCTATGAAAGGAGATGGTAATATTCAACTTCCTAACAGTGAAGAGGCCATAAGATACTGAAGGTGAAGTGCCTAGAATGGATCTTTACACTCTGTAAATGGAAGCATTATATGTGAACATATAAAATATATTATAATCTATATACTTATTATCACATGAAGCACTAATAACAAGATGGGTTCTTTGGCCATACATCATTAGTGTTTTACATAATAGAAAGTTTTAGATCATAATAATATAAAGTGAATAGCATGTGAATAATACCAAGAGGAAGAGCTATTGTAGAATACTGGCCCTATAACAAAAATGGTATTCCAAAGGGTGCCCTTCTCTTAAATGAACAGAATTCTGTTTGCATAACTGATGAACACTTTGGTCTGAGTGAAAAAGAATGACTAGAAACAACCTGGCTATAATTTAAAGTAAACAGAAGTGTGTCAATAAACTTATAAACATTTAAAGATTATTATTTACCACTAAATAAAATTATTACATTGCATAAACACCAGTTATATTTTAAAAAAGAAACAAGTTTACCAGAATTGCTTTCAATAAGAAGCATGTGGATTGACAATTCTGATCTCATTGTAACTTCTACTGCTTTAAGTAGACTTGGTTTGTAATCTCCCTCAATGTTTCTTTAGGGGGGAAAAAAGAGAGCTGAGCTCTCTTTAAATAGTCAGGACAGCAAACATAAACATAAACATAAGAGAGGGAGGAGAAAGACATAAGAAAAATAAAAGCAATGAAGAGCAAGAAAAGAAAATACAAAAATAAATAAAATCCCATTGAGGGTCATATCTTTACCCCTGTTTTTTTGCCAGGACACGCATAAGCCAAGACATTTTGTCAACTAACCTAGTATTTCAGTGTATGACTCCATGTGTATGACTAATTTTTTCAAATGTAAGAGTCATTTAGCATTTTTGTCTCTTCCTAAGAGCAAAATAATTTCTGTGATTTTTCTTTGAGTATTTTTAAATGGCTGGATTCTGTCAGAAAGTAGGTCAATGGCTTGCTGGAGGTGGAGGCAGAAGAGTGAGGTCAGAGATGTTGACTAAAGAGAACACTGCTTAAGATGAGGAAAACTCTTCCATATGATGATGTGGTAGCACTTACATAGTTGCATACATTTATCAAAATGTATTCCATACATTGAAATATGATTTTGAAATGGATATAGTTTATTGTTTGTAAAGTATATCTCAATGAAACATATTAGTACTACGAAAAGATTAAAGGCCCTGTCCCCCCAAAACAGTAAAAGAAGTTGAATTTTAGAGAGGCCACAGCAGTGCACAGCTCCAAAAGGTTACTATTCACAAACGTGGTGGTGCTCTTAGCGTGATGCAATGCAGACAGTCTTTCATGACACCTCTTAGTCTTCCAACTATCATTTAGAACTTCACCTCCTCTGTGAAGTGTTTATCAAATGCACACGCTTTCCTCTTTTTCTCATCTGCACAGATTTTTACAACTTAATAAAATTAAATATGCACAAAACTCTACTTACATAAAAAGCTTATGATAATGATCTTTTAATAGAGTGTAATAAACTTCTCCATAATAAATAAGCTGGTCTTCATATTAGTTTTTAAACATTTTAAACAAACACATAAAATAGGATATAACAACATTGACTATCACTATAAAACATTCAACATAAAACATTAAAAAGTGGCATGCCACATAATAAATGACAGTTAGATGAAAATTGAATTTAAATGATAATACTCACAGTTAATAATATTTTTTTCTTTTCCTTGTCCTTTTTAATCTTCTTAGTTTTTCCCTTCTCAATCCTGCCCTTCTCACCCCATTCTCTTCTTTCTTATGTTTAGGTTTCTCATTATTACAGCAGCTAGTTATTTATTGAATTCTTCCTATATGCCAGGTGCTAGTTTGAGTGGTTCATATACTACATAAGTTACTTTTTTTATCTGCCATGTTTTCTTCCTTATTAGATCCTTCAGCTTCCACTTTCTAAGTAATTTGTCGCCTTTATTTTTTAGTCCCTCCTTGAAGTACCCACTAATATTCATAATATTCACATTTTTCATTTACAAATAAACTTGTTAGAGGATTATCAGGCATTGTTGTTTTCTTCTTTCCTATTAACTAATCGACATACCTTAGCACATGGATTCTGTCCTCAGCATTTCTATTGAAAATTTCTATTTTATGTTCTGTAAAAATAAATCTCCTGTTTAGGCTCTATGGCAGTATTATTTATTCTCAACCTCTGAGTCATTTGACATTAAACAAAATAATTTCAATTTAAACTTATGACAGTTCTCCAAATTAAGTATTTATTGAAGTATTTCTTCCTTATTGGACACAAGTTTTCTTACTCAAATCTCAAAATTTGATATAACCACTTTGATATCAACATAATCAGACTTTGATTCAGAATCTTCCCTTTTAGTGTTAACAGTTTTCAAGTTAATCACTCACCATCTTAAGCCACTCTGTTTAATGCTGTGGTATTCTTAACTAATATTTTGGAGATACTGTGCTGTATGAAGAAAGGTAACCCAGAAAATCCAAGAACAAAGTTGGGGGGCAGAAACCATCTGAAAGCAAGACTACTATAATTCCATAGTGATCAAGACAGTGTGGTATTGGTGAAAGAGTAGACAAAATAGATCAATGGAACAGAATAGCAATCTCGGAAATAAATTAACATAATGTAGTCAAGTGATCTTTGACAGAGGATAAAAGGCAAGCCAATGAAGCAAAGATAGTCTCTTAAGCAAGTGGTCCTGGAACAACTGGACATACACATTCAAAAAATGAATCTAATAGGGGCGCCTGGGTGGCTTAGTCGGTTAAGCGTCCGACTTTCGCTTGGGTCATGATCTCGCGGTTTGTGGGTTTGAGCCCCGCGTTGGGCTCTGTGCTGACTGCCAGCTCAGAGCCTGGAGCCTGTTTCAGTCTGTGACTCCCTCTCTCTCTGACCCTCCCCTGCTCACGCTGTCTCTCTCTCTCTCTCTCCTAGGAAAAAAAAAAATTAAAAAAATAAATAAATCTAATACCAACTTTCCACTCTTCTCAAATTTTAATCGAAAATGGATGACAGGAATAATGTAAGACACAAAATTATAATGGTTCCAGAAAATAATTTAGGGAAAACCTGGATGCTGTTGGGTATAGTGATGACCTTTTATTTTTATTTTTTAATTATTTTTTAATGTTTTATTTATATCTGAGAGAGAGAAACAGTGTGAACAGGGGAGGTCAGAGAGAGAGGGAGACACAGAATTCGAAGCAGGCTCCATGCTCCGAGGTGGCTGTCAGCACAGAGCCCGCCGCGGGGCTTGAAGCCACAAACTGTGAGATCATGACCTGAGCCGAAGTCGGAGGCTTAACCAGCTGAGCCACCCAGGCTCCCCAAGTGATGACGTTTTAGATACACCAAGGTAGTACCCATGAAAGAAATTGACAAGATAGATTTCACTAAAATTAAAATTTCTGCTCTGTAAAAGAAAATGGCAGGACAATGAGAAGACAAGCCACAAATTAAAAGAAAATGTTTGCAAAAGACCAATCTGATACAAAACTGTTATCCAAAATATGCTAAGAGCTCTTACAATGCAACAATAAGAAAGGACCAACCCAATTAAAAAGTGGGCTTTTTTTGTTTGTTCCAAGTTTTTATTTAAATTCCAGTTACTAGAATTTAATGATTCATCAATTACATACAATACTCAGTGCCAATGACAACAAGGGGAGAATCTGCCAAAGACCTAACTGGACACTTCATCAGAGAGGATAGACAAATGGAATATAGACAAAGGAAAAGATACTCCACGTCATATGTCATTGAGAAAATGCCAACGAAAACAATGAGACATCACTACATAATTTTTAGAGTGGCCAAAATCCAGAACACTGATTACACCAAATAGTGGTAAGGATGTGGAGCAACAGGAATTTTCACACGTTGTTGGTGGCAATACAAAATGATACAGACACTTTAGAAGGTGTTTTTTTATGGAACTAAATATACCCTGACAATATGATCCAGTAATTATGCTTTCTGGTATTTATCTAGAGGAGTTGAAAATTTATGTCCACACAAAAACCTGCACACATATTTATATCAGCTTTATTTACAGTGTTAAACCTAAGAAACAAACACGATATCCTTCAGGAGATGAATGGATAAATAAAGTGTGGTATATCTAGACCATGGAATATAATTAGGTGTTAAAAGGAAATAACTATCAAGCCATGAAAAGATATAGAGAAACTTTATATGTTACTAAGTGAAAAAAAGCCATTCAGAAAGGACTATGTACTGTATGATTCCAACTATGTGACATTATGGAAAATTCATGGAGATAGCCAATTTATAGAGAGTAAAAAGATAAGTGGTCGGGGGAAGGGAGGAAGGGTGAATAGGCAAAACACAGGATTTTTAGGGCAGTGAAAATACTCCTTATGAAACTATGATGGCTACATGTCATTATACATTTGTCCAAACCCATAAAATGAACAACATCAAGAGTGCACCATAATATGAACTATAGACTTTGGGTGAGAATATGTCAGTATAGTTTTAGCAATTGTAACAAATGCAGGACTCTACTGAAGGAGTTGTTAATGGAGGAGGCTAGGCATGTGTGGAGACATGGGGTATATGGGAAATCTCAGTATCTTCACCCCAATTTTGCTGTGAACATAAAACTTCTGTAAAGAAACCCAAAAAAATCTTGATTTAAAGTCATAATAAAACAATAGCAGAATAAACCCTCATAAGATAATATCCACAACTCTAAGCTAAAAAGCTTGATGAATTTTTACAAAGTTAACACATTAATTGAGCCAGTCTTTTAACAAATTGAATTATAGAATATTTCTAGGAGCACAAAGCCTGTCTTATGGTCCCTACAGCCATCACTCTGCCCATCCCCCACCCCCCACCATTCCTACAGTAGTGACTCTTCTCACTTTTGTCACCTTGAGACTGATTTGGGTGGCTATTTAAATTTTTAATAATGGAGCAATACTGCACATTATTTTAGATCTGGCTTCTTTAGCAGAGCATTTTATTTTTTTTTTTTTTATTTATTTTTTTTATTTATTTCTAGGAGAGAGAGAGAGAGAGACAGCGTGAACAGGGGAGGGTCAGAGAGAGAGGGAGTCACAGACTGAAACAGGCTCCAGGCTCTGAGCTTAGCAGAGCATTTTAAATAGAAGACTGAGTACTATTGTTCCACGCAGCACCTGTACCAGTGCTTAACCATTCCATTTGTGTATGTTATTATACTGAATGATAACACAATATCAAATTTATCCATTCTAAGTTTGATGGACATTTGAGACATTTTGGCTATTAATAATTATTTCGCTTTGATTGCTTAAAGGGTATGTGGGTAATGAAAATGATTTGGAGCTATATGAAAGTGGTATTTGTAAAACATTTGGAATGTACAAAGTGTCACTGAATTGGACACTTTAAAATAGTTCACTTCTGTTATGTGAATTTTGCCTCAATAAAAAGCATTGTGTTGCTTTGGCCTTCTATCACATTTTTAACCGACATGTATTATAGGATATTCATATGTTCAGCTTTAATAGTCCTTGCCAAGTTTTCAAGGTAGCAATGCCAATTTACTACATTCACTGTAAGTGAGGTTGCTGGTTCCTCTATATCCTTGCCAACGTTTTTTTTTTTTTTTCTTCTCTGAACTCATTGTGGTTTTAATCTCCATCTCCTTGAACATGAATGATGCTGGACACCTGTACATAAGCATATAGACTATTTGGGTAGTTATATAAGTGAAGCACCTAATTTTTCATTAGACAACCTTATTTTATTAAGTTGTCTTTTCCTGCTGATAGGTAGGAGTTCCTTATGTATTTTGGACAAAAATTCTTCATCATATAAAAATGTTACCTGGCATTTATTCAAATTTGCAAAATATCCTCTCTTGATTTTTTTACTTGATTTTTTACTCACCTAATAGTGAACAGTTCTTTTAATGTAGTTTAAATTCTCATTTTTCCCTTTATAGTTAGTGCTTTTGAGTCTTGTTTAAATACACATGCATATATATGCATTTATATGTATATTCATATACACATATATATTGGCAAATATCTAAAACACTATCCTTTTTTATACAGTCAGTGTTATATTTGATATATAATGTATAGATAATACATATCTGATGATCCTATAAAGAAGGTGGGTCATCTGTCATTCTCATTTAGTTCCTTTGAAGGCAATAAGCCTTTCCCTTGGACTCCTTTTAAAGGTCTTCTCTTATGTTTGGTTTTCAGCAATTTTCCTATGAAGTGCACAGGTTTTCTCTGCATTTGATATTCTTATAGCTTGTTCAGTCTTTGGTATCATAGTTTTTGTCAGATTAGAAAAATTATTGGTCAGTATCTCTTCAGATCTTGCTTATGCCTCTTTTCTCTCTTTCTAGGGTTTTAATTAAATGTACTTCTCATCTTTTTTTTTCTGCTCTTCAAGACATTCTTTTCCTAATTCAATAAATTTGTTTTAACAGAAGATTAGACAGTAATCTTCTCTTCTGCAATGTCAATCTTCCTTTATACCTACCTATTGAATTCCTCATTCAGTTATCAAAAATTTTCAGTTCTAGAATTTTTTTCACATTACACACACACACACACACACACACACACACACACTTAACTCCAGTTCTCTGTTGAATTTTCTATATTCTATTCATTTTTGGATATAGTAATTATGATCATTTTGAAGTCTCTGTCTGGGGGTACCTGGTGGCTCAGTCAGTTAAATGTCTGAATCTGAATTTCGGTTCAGGTCATGATCTCACAGTTCATGAGTGTGAGGGCTGAATTGGGCTCTATGCTGATGGTGCTGAACCTGCCTGGGTTTCTCTCTCTCTCTCTCTCTCCTTCCCTTGCAGTCTCTCTCAAAATAAATCAATAAACAAGGATTATCAAGTCTGTGTTTGATAATTTTAAGATCTACATAACCTGTGGGTCTATTCTGCTTAATTTCCTCTTGGTTTTCAATAACGTGGGTCCTATTTTCTAGTGGGATTACTTATTTTTAATTGATGGCAGACAAAAATTCATGGACAGATTACCTAATTCACTTGACGCTGATTTATTTTTGGTTTGCATTTATGCTAGGTGGAGCGCTCTTGGTGGGCCTCCACCAAAAGTGTGGACACTAACCAGTCTCTCCTCTTACTAGTTCCTGAGTGCCCGTTGTTGCTTCCTAGTGCTTGTGTCACTGCCAGGTTCTTGGTTTTTTATTAAGCCCTGAACAGCCGTTTTCTGCTTGTTTTCTCTTAATGCAGCTCAAGTTCTTATTGTGATTATATGAGATATTAAGACTGATATCTGTACATTTTTTCTGGCCTGAAATGAAAGTATGAACAAGTTATTTCAACTCTTTAAATGTTGGATTCCTAGGGTGCCTGGGTGGCTCAGGTGGTTAAGTGTCAGACTCATGGTTTGGGCTCAGGTCATGATCTCACAGTTTGTGAGTTTGAACCCCATTGGGCTCTGTGCTGACTGTGCAGAGACTGCTTGAGATTCTCTGTCCCTTTCTCTCTGCCCCTCCCTCTAAACAAACAAACAAACTTAAAAAACGTTTTTTAAAACTGTTGGCTTTCTATTCTTTATATGGGAATAAAAACAAGAGAGGGTAGTAAATGTGCTTCAGTGACAAATGATTAATTTCTACTATATTCCAGTATCAAAGAAACCAGCCATATAAATAGGACTTCCTTTAAAGTCATGCCCCAACTATTCAACACAATTCCCTGTCTTTCCAACAGCATAGTGGTATATAGTAATTGAATCACTCTTTGTGTGAGGAATTTCTATTTGAGGAAAGTTTTTGTTCCTCTGGATTGAGGTTGACCTTAGTTTAATTCTTATTACCAAATATGACTCCTTGTTAAATAACTGAAAGTTTTATTTCTTTCATGGTATTTTACTGGGAAAATGGGGTTTTTTAAAACTCTTACTCTTTCTGAAAATACAAAATGAAAAATGACACACAAAAGAAGGATCTTCCTTCATAAGGACAATGAAGTATTTCTAAACAGTTCTCTGAAAATCATATTTTAGGAAAAGAACTTCATGACAAGCATCACATAGAGGTTCTCACTTGTACCTCTGAAAGGACTCTGATTACACCCCCAAATAAAACTGCAGAAACAATATGATTTTAAAATTGGAAAATATACAACTAAAGTCACATATCCATGCTTACAGGCAAAAACAGAGGACAACTTTACAAATTCCAGTTAGTTTGTAAGTGGTGTTTTTAATCCCTAAAATTAAAGGTACTAATTTTCAAATATCCAGGTATGTTCTTATTTTTACAGGCTAGGTCTGATATTGTTCTTTAATTCGGCACTCTACCAGAAAGGACATATTTTTAGACATGACTAAAGTATACTAATTTGAGCTCTAGATATTAGGAAGGCTTTGATTATTCAATATATCCAGGTAAATTAAGAGATTCACAAAACAGAGGTAAAGTTTAGTCTGTTTTAATATTGTAAGGCTATGTTCATTTTAGCCAAGTTCTCTTCAATCCTTTTAATAAAGAAAGTCTGCAGATGAGGCAAATGCACATGCACAGGCAGAGAACACTGGTATAACACGAGGAAAGATAGGTGGGCCAAGCTGAACACGCACATTTTTAAAAATTAATAATATAAAATCTTATAAGAACTCATATTGTCTTAGCTCTTCTGTCCATTAGGAATGTCTGTTAGAAACTTCACCACCATCTGGTAGGATAGTGGTTTCTGAATCAGCTATGTATACATTAGGTATATATCTAGAATATGTCTGTCTAATGATATATACTCAACTACCTTCATGAGAAACACCTGGAAAGAATTTTCAAAATCTAGATTCCTGGATCCCATTGCAAAATGATTGGGCTGGACTCTTGGGTAGGCAAAATGTCCCGGAAGTCCCTCTTTCAATCAGCTGAAGTGATTATGATAGTCATCAATTTTAGAATCCACTCCTCTAGGATATATATAACGGATAAACTATCTATGACAGGATTATGATTCTAGAAGACATTCAATTCTTTCATTTTCCCCTTGAATTATTGAGTTTAATATATCATCATTTCATTTGAATAGAATTAAACAATTTCATAACTGGTATGTAGTTACAAGGCTGTGGTACTTTTTCCCCAATTCAGGCACATCAATTTTCATTACTTAACTTTCATTGCTTTCTTTTGCAAGGCACATTACACAGAGAATTAATGGAAAGCAACATGCAAATTAATATTTAATCCTATTGACCTCTTAGAAAAATGCATAAAAGCCAGGATTAAAATGATAATTTAAAATAATAGATTTTTCTCATTGTCTCAATGAGACTACTTGATTTTACTTATGAATAGATATTTTTCAGCTAAGCCATTACATAATCTGGTGGAAAGATAATGTTATTTCTGATTTATTGCTATTTGCTTTCAGTTCATGATGGAAAGAATATGTATGATGGTGATTTTTGATTTGGGAAGTTATATTCAATATAGTTTAGCTGAAATGTCATCTTAGTTTTAAAGGAAAAGAAAATAGCATGTTAATTTACTCACGAAGAAAGACTTCTGGTCACAGATTTTAGACTGTAGAGGCTATGGCTGATGATGAAGCTGTCAGCAATTGCTATTATTTTCATCCACTAAAAGAATAATGGTATCTTTAGGAAAATCAAAACACATTGCTTTAGCAGAACCTTGTTAAAAACAAAAAATCCAGTAATAATAAATACAATCACAGGTTTTTATCTTTCCTTCTCATATTATGTATGTTAGTGTCCAATAACCCTTGCAAATATCTGTTGTCATAAAATAAAAAGAATATTTTTAAAGTTAACTTTTTTTAAATCTGAAGATTTAAAGTCAGAAAATCATAGACTAGAATTTTGACTGTCAACTATAAAACAAAAACATTAAAAGAAAAACCTACTACCAATAGCAAGCATAGAAAATAATTCATAAATTGGACATTATCTTCAGAGGTGAACAATGAGTGATTACCTCCCTGAAATATTTTAGCAGCTACCTTAAATTCATTTTAGAAGAATAGGTATGCATACCTTTACAAATACTTAAAATAATTACAGATTGTAAAACTAATTTATCCCTAATTATTTATTTCACTCCACATCCTCATCCAGATTTTTAGTCTTCAATACCTCCATTGCCAAGTAGTCCTTGAAATCCTTACTATATTTTTACTGAAAGCTGTCTGAAGTGCAACTGGCCTTTTCCTTGGTAGCTTCTGAATCCCACCGTTCCCCATTGTACAATATAGGATCATACTGAGTCTCTCTTAACCATGCTACAAGGCTGTATTTGTATTTAATTTTTATATACACAAGAGCAGTCATAAATCTCCATTTGGAGGCAAGAAACAGGAAGAAAGAAAACAGTTATCCATTGGTACACGATGTGTATTCATCACTACATGAGATGATGACACACACATTTATTCTACTCCTCACAATTACAGAAATCCATACTTAAAAGAGCGTGGAGATGTCACAAACAAGTATGATCTACGCACGGAATGAATATCACAAAGCCCTTTCTGATAGCATAAAATGCAAAGTAGTGGTAAGATTGCGATTATCTCACAATACTGTTAATTCCAACAGGCAATTTTTTCTTCTCTTTTTGTGACACCTATTTACAAAAACATTTAAATAATGTGTAGAATGCTTTTGGAATGTATGCACATCAAAGCCAGGCTATTTGACTTTGACTCTAGTTTTAGAGATAGTAATGCAGAGTGAGGTAGTTGTCAGATACTATTTCCAATGCTTTATTTTTAGTTTTCTAAAAAATAATATTTTCATATGCCACCACAACCACTGCACTACACTCAATTCTCAGATAAGAGGCCTAACATGAAGACATGTTGAAAATCTATCTCGGGGCGCCTGGGTGGCTCAGTTGGTTAAGCGTCCGACTTCGACTCAAGTCATGATCTCATGGTTCGTGGGTTCGAGCTCAGCATCCGGCTCTGTGCTGACAGCTAGCTCAGAGCCTGGAGCCTGTCTTCGGATTCTGTAACTCCCTCTTTCCCTGACTCTCCCCTGCTCACACTGTCTCTATCTCTCTCTCAAAAATAAATAAAACATTAAAAAAAAAGGAAAACCTGTCCCAAAATGTGCATACATTTAAAAATCATAAAAGTATTACTAAAAATTTTTCTAAGTACAAGGTGATGGATGTTAACTAAATTTGTTATGATGATTATTTTGCAATATATACATATATCAAATCATTATGTATACACCTTGGACTAATAACGATGTTATATATCAATTATATCTCAATAGAACTAGAAAGACTGAAGTAGAATCCAGCCCTGATTACCTTAAAAAAGTGTTACTATGTTAATAGAATATGTATATTATAATATATATCCAAAATAGAACTTTTCAAAGGAGAGATAAAGATTAAAGAAAAATACATTGACTGATGTCTTCATCCTATCATTAGTGTGATAGGCAAGTTTTAAAAATAGCTTCTAAGATTCCTGTACCTGATGTGACATACTATGTAATTGACTTTTCTTGAGTGTGATCAGAATCTATGACTATGTTGGGAATATCACTCCTGTTTTAGGTTACAAACCAGTTGATTTTGACTTATTCAAAAGCGAGGTTATACTAGGTGAGCCTGGCTTAATCAGATGATCTTTTAAAGAAATAAAGTGTCAGAGAGACTCCCTCTTGGTTCTGGAGAAAGCAAATAACCATGTTGTAAACTGCCATAGAAAGGAACTGCAAACAACCTCTAGAAGCTGAAAGAATCTTTGAGCAACAGCTGGCAAGAAAAAGGGGACCTGACTCACAGTCACAGAAAGTGAAATCTGCCAACAATCAGTTATGTTTGAAGAAGACACCAAGCCTCCACATGATAATTGTACCTGTATGCTTCAATGTCAACTTGAGCAAATGAGCCAATGTGTGTGTGTGTGTGTGTGTGCGCACATGCATGCATGCTTGTGTGCATGCGTATGTGTGTGTGTGTGTCCACATGGATCCTGGATCTCAGTAAATCTAACCAGAGTTAAGAAGAAGTATCCACAACCTCACCCACAGAAATAAATCTCCTTTACTTCTCTTCCCTCCTCTTCTCTCACCCCAGGAAAGAAAAGGAAACTGGGTCTTAGAGAGATTAACAATTTATCAGAATAAAGAATACATTATACCCATTATTATATTCCTTGAAGAACCTATTCTTCAGTAGCTTCCTATTTTAAAATATATATTACCTGCATTTTATGGTATTCAGATATCTTTCACATTATACCCATTATTATATTCCTTAGAGAACCTAATCTTCAGTAGCTTCCTATTTTATATACCTTGTATTTTATGGTATTCAGAAATCTTTCTTTAGTGAGGTACTGAGTTGTTTTGCCTACTCCAATAGATCATCATTTTCAAGGTCATGATAATGGAAACTGGAAAGGCCAAAACACACTTACACTTCAGTAGGTAGGTAAATTATGATATTTAAAACCTAAATAGGAAAGAATGCCTTGTGAATACACATTTAGACTTAATATTCAGCAGTTCTTCAGAATTTCTATGGCTTTTTTCTGAACTACTTCTATGGTCTTATAAAATTTGTATCACATTATAAGATTGTGTGTGTGCGTGTGTACACATGGATCGATGAATAGGCTTTATTTTTAATAAAGATAATAGCATGTTAAAGATAGTCTATAAATCTGACACTAACTCAGAAGTAAAAACATAGCCTGTAGGTTTTACTTCACTGAGAAATATGATTTGTAAAAGGAGAGTTCAAGAGTCACTTATCTAATTCACAGTGGTTAAACTGTTAAAATTTTTCTCCTTACATTCAAAAAAACTACTAAATATCAGTATGAAACCAGACCAGGGCAAAAATAGCATACATTCTTAATTACACCCCAGTAATAATTATGTCTTCTTGAGTTTTACAATCTTGGCATACTTTTCCTATCAACTCTCACTTCTTATAGACCTTAAAATGCAAAATATAAATATTTATTATGTTTTACATTCTTTTCTCTGGAAAATAGTAGGTCGCAATGCCATTCACATGTTTATCATGATGAATGGACGTAGATATGACAAACAGTACTAAAGTACACATTTTATTTTTCTTTTTGATTACTTTTGCAGTAAGCTCCACAATATAGGTAGGCCAAATTAAGCATGTTTGTTGAATTTTAAAATGTCTTATTGCCAATGATTATATGGATGACTATACTTTAATTGGTCTTAGTAGACAATTCTTTTGGTGGACTTTTATGCCTCAATGCTAAGAATCCACAGCAAAATCATTAAAGGCTTATGAGGTGCACTCAAAATTCCAGTAGTGACACCCCTGTTCATTATTTCAGGACTTCACAGAAATTTGTAAATTTCTTAGAGAAATTAAAATGTACTCATGAACAGATGGTTTGACAAAATAGGGATGGGAGGAGTTATAATTTATAAATGAAATCCATTACTGAGATAATCAATTTTGTGTTATGGTAAAGACTTGACCTTCCAGGGCCATTACAAAAAGTCATGCAGCATGAAAGTCTGTGTCAGGGATAAGCAAGCATCCTCCTTTAGTATTTCTGTTTGTGACATAAGGGAGCCCCATACCAGCTGCATGAAGCATTACTTCATGAGTATATAACTGTATTTAAATCATTTATATATTACATTTTACAAATGTAATAAGGAAATGTGTTCTTTAGCATTCACAGTTAAGAGTTGGAACAGATGGTGAAAGGCTCAGTTTAAACTAATATGGGCATTAAAATAACTGATATTGCATGCATTCCTTGATATAACAGAAGTTTCGTTCACTATAAAATGGGCTTGTGACTTTCTAGAATATATTAAATGTAATGTGTCTTTAGCAATAGTTTTTCTACATGAGGAAACTTGCTGTTGGAACTCACACATAAGAATTTTTCAAACTTAAAAAAAATGAAGTCAGTCATTTAACAAATATTTACTAAGTCCTGTTATTTCAGACAATGTGCTTAGTATAGAGTTGCTGATGAAGATGAATGAGACATGGTCCCTGACTTCAAGATAAGATCTTGATTTGGTAGAGACAATAGAGATGATGGAAAACAGCAACATATGGAACATTTGGAGCACCTCTATTTGCAGTGACTGGGTCTGTGGTATTTTCATACACTCCAGGAACTAAGTCTGCAATCCTGGTAGGTGCAAAAAGTTAGCAACAGACCTCAGGTATGGAATCCCGCTGAGAAACTCTGCCTTTTTCTGTAGACATGAACAACTGAGAAGAAATTAACTTGTTATTCATACATTCACTATGTATTTTCCATCAAAATAGCTAAAAAAAAGTCAAAGAATTAAAAACTACAATAATGAGCAATCATTTGAAAAAATAAGGAGACCTTTTCACATAATGAAATTCTACATTAGTCTTAGCATTTTGCTTGGGACCTTATAGTGTATGTTATTTGCCAGGTGTTGATAATTTCCATCATATTTTTGAAAAATTTAACATGAAGTCCAAGTTCTATTCAATTTTCTAAAGTTCCTGGCATGTATCTGGAATTCCCCTTGCCTCCAGGCTTTTCTATATGCTATTTCTCTTAATATGAACACTCCATCTCTTTTGGCCTTTCTCTTTGCAAGTTCCTATTCATCCATCAGCACCTGACTTAAAGATCAATTTTTAGGAGTATCTTCCATAACTTATAAATCAAGTTAGATTCACCTGAAATATCTTCATTAGAACTTCTAATTTTTTACGAGCATTCATCTTTCTTTGTTTTAATTTCATGCTTAATATTCACCATTGCTGCAAGAATACAAACAATTATAAATGAATATAGTAAAAAAGAAAATCATCCTATACTTTCCCTCTGTGTTAAGTAAAATACTCCCTTACTTGGCTAAAATTTTTCTGTGCTGATATCTACTGGGGATAAGGTCTGGAGACATGGATAGGCAGAAAAGAATGCAAACTTCAAGTTTTAAAATGCATACTAAAAATGTTTTATTTAAATCAATACATTATAATCTTTTTTGTGGTTCACTAATTATATCCATTTCTTTATGCTATTTCAGAAATATTGTTGTTACTTAAGAAAGCAGCACCACTGGGGTGCCTGGGCGGCTCAGTCGGTTAAGTGTCTGACTTTGGCTCAGGTCATGATCTCATGGTTTGTGGGTTCAAGCCCCGTGTCGGGCTCTGTGCTGACAGCTAGCTCAGAGCCTCGAGCCTGTTTCGGATTCTGTGACTCCCTCTCTCTGACCCTACCCTGCTCACGCTGTCTCTATCTCTATCTCAAAAATAAATGAAACAAAAGAAAGAAAGAAAGAAAGAAAGAAAGGAAAAGAAAGGAAGAAAGAAAGGAAGAAAGGAAGGAAGGAAGAAAGAAAGAAAGAAAGAAAGAAAGAAAGAAAGAAAGAAAGAAAGAAAGAAAGAGCAAGTAAGCAGGACCACAGAACTAATGAGTTTTTATTTAGCCAAACTTCTCTCTGGGCACATTTTAAGTATATTCATCATCTTGTTTCTTCACGGGTGTTGCCATACTGTTAGATGGCATGACTTGTCAAGTAGCTTTATGTAATTTTTTCCTTGATATCTCATTGATGATTTCAAGCAAAGTTTACTAGGTGATTTGGAGAATATGGGACAGTTTAACTACATAGAGTATCATATAGGGCTGCTGCTCAGTCTTCTACTAATCTAATGAAACTCTAGACTTACAAGAAAATTGTTTACTTAAAACATTAAAGAATCATTTTGCAGTATTTAAGTGAGAAAGAATAAGTAATGGGAATAGAAAAACCCGCATCTGTACTTCTTAAGATGATTTTATATCAAAATCACTGAATATGGAAGTCATGATCATTCAGACATGTGCACCTGCTTATATTTGATTGTAACACCAGTCTTTCAAATAACCATCTATACTCTCAAATATACCTAATTCATCTGCACTAAAAAGTTTACTTTGATGATTGTACATTCAAATTTCTGCAGATGTTCTTGGAGAAAATGTTTATGAAAATAAGCTCCTCAAGATCTGATCCTTCAAAATTTACAAGAGTGAAATAACCCTATCCATCTAAATATATTCAGCTTTTTTCCAAATAAGTACTCACTTATTTATTCAATTCAATTCTCTACAAAAAGACTGTATCTATAAAAATATTAAAACTAAACTAACATTCACATAAACATCATTCCTCTGTTATCTAAAGAAAATAATCAATTATTTACTGAATACTAATATTTCACTTACTTTTGGCAAACAAATTTACGACTTTGATGTAAGACTCAGCTTACTATCCAGATATGAATGATACATTTTATTTAATATGATTCATTGCACTATATAAAATGCTTTCATATTCACAATATTTTGTTGGATCACCTAGCGGCTTGTTGAGATCCTCAGTAGAATTACCATTAACTCTATATGGCAGATGAGAAATTGGGCTAACAACAGTTAGGTAATCTACCATAAATCAAGTAGGTAGTAAATGATGATAAGGAGGATTATTAACTCTGGGTTTTCTGCTCCTTCTACTGAAAAATACTTTTATTTCTACATGATGTTAAATATTTGGAAAATCACATAATTTCTGTTAATTTCTATATATTTCCAAGTTGTGCAATTTTCACTAATCTGCAGATAATTATATGAATTTGCTAATTGGAATATATCAATATATTTAATATGTTTTATTTACGTTAAAAATATCCAATAAGGCTTTGCTGTGGCTCATGCTTTTCAAGCTGATATAGAGGCACAGTAATTCTCTCTAAATTTGTTCACGAAACTACAGATATTTCCCATCATTCTTTGAAGTCCCATGTGACCTAGCTATGCAAACTTCTATTTTCTAGCTATACCATGGCATGTCTCAAATGCATATGCACAGTTAAAAAGTATTTCCTTAACCCCAAATTCATACACCCTACCGTCTACCTGGCATGTTCACTAATGTACATGAAACTAAATCCCAGATCCCTCCACCCCAAAATAAAGCCTCTAGAAACACAACCTTCTTCATGACAACTGATGATAACTCTATCCTGGTCATTTTTCTGTCCGACAATCTCCCAGGCCAAAAACTTTGGAATCATCTTTGATCCTCTCTTTTCCTCATACTTCACATTTTACCTATCATAAAATCCTGTTGCCTCCATTTTAAAAGTATTTCCAGCATACAGCCAGACTTCATCTTTTCACTGCTAGCATTGTGCCCAATTAGCAATCAGACCACCCTAGAATTGTATAGGCTCTTAATTTATCCCCTTGCTCCAACCATTCCTTCCTTAATAATTTATATAAATTCAGGTGTCTAAGTGGTCTTTTAAAATATTAGTTGCATCGTATTAATCCTCTGTTAAAACCCCTATGATTGCTTCCCCTTTCACTTAAAACAAAAGTCCAAGTCCTTTGATTTGCCTACAATGCCTTACACAAACATATCTTTCTTATTTCTCCAATCTCCTAAGACTTTCCCCCTTCCTCAGTTTTGCAACACTGGTTTCCTTGATGTTTCATAGACAGACCAAACACATTCCTATCTTACTGCCTTTACCTCAGCTTCCTCTCTGTCGGGTGTGCTTTCCTTCCAGACATTCATTTTATTAACTGCTTCATCTCCCTCAAGTCTTTGCTTGAATCTTACACTCTCAATAAATAACATTTTTAATATCATAACTTATCTCCAGCTCCTCATCTGCCCTTCAGATTCTCCCAGTCTTCTTTAGTTTCTCCTAGTATTTTTGTTTCCATAATGTATACCATCTTCTTGCCTATTATCTATTTTAATTATGTATTTTATCATTCGTTATCTCTCTCCTTTTTCTTCCTTGTGGATGGGGAATTTGTTTAGTTTTTTTTTTTTCCCTGATGTATCCTAAGTGCCTAGAACACATGGTATTTGCTAAAAGTATATTTATTGAAATACCACATACTTGATGTATTTCAGTCATGGTACTATACATTTTAAGTATGTATTTAAGTAAGTGTATACTATTAGCTAATTCTGTGGTAAGTCCCTTCTGAGATGGGATCCAATGATACTTGTTTCCTGATATTCATACACTTGTGTAATCCTCCTCCTTGGATGTAGGCTGGAGCTAGAGATTTGTTTCTAACGAATTGAATAAGGTCAATGTGATGGGCTGCCACATCTATGATTAAGTTACTTAAGATGGTGCTTCTAGTCCTGCTACCATTCTGTATCTTGTCGGCACTCTCTCTTGTTCGCTAGCTTACTTTCTCTGATATATTCAGCTGCCATGTTATGTAATGCTCCATGAGAGCCACACATGGCAGGCAACTGAAAGAGTCCTCTGGCCAACAATCAACAACTCAGGACAGTCAGAAAGGAGCTGAAACCTGCCAATAGCCATGTGAATGATCTAAGAAGCTATTTTCAACCCCAGTTGAGACTTGAAATGACTGCTACATTTTGAGAGCTTAAACACCTAGTTAAGCAGCATTTGTGACCCACAGAAACTGGGAAATAATAAATGTGGCTGTTTTGAATCACTAACCTTTGAGTTTGTTATGCAGGAGAGTAGATTACTAAAATATATCTCAACATGAAACCATGTGTATACCTTATAAACAAATTCTATAGGAAGGGTGGAAACCAAGAGTGTTTAGTTTTTTCCAGTGTAAAGTTTACATTTCATAAAGAAATAACTGGGCTTTTATTCCTACAAAGCATAATGCCAACTCACATCTACCACCTGATGTTATAGTTTTCAGCTAATCAGTCCTAGCCAGAAATCTTAAACTAAACATATGATTTTAGTTTTTAGTATTCCATTAATTTTGTTATACTTGCCCCAAAATATAAAATGCAAAAAAAACCCATAAAATATTTCTTATAACGTTAAGTGCTAAGTTATATTACTTCTCTCATTTTCATAGCCATTTAAAAATTCTAACTATTAGTGACAAAATACTTAAAACATGTAACCATATGATAAGCAAGCATGCCCCACCATTCCTTCCTTGGAAATTAAATTATCTGTTTATATAGGCCATTCAGATCAATTAATCAACTTTTAGTGTTCCTCTATTATATAACAAAAAGAAAAAGAAAGAAAAGAAAGACTTCTGGAAAAACTGGACAAGGTAATAAGAATAACCCTATCTAAATCATCCCTTACTCAAAAAGCATATTTGTATTCTAAGACAGGAAAGGCGCTGATTGTTCAGTTAAAGTATGATCTCTGAAATACCACTAGACTTGGATAAGCAGATGGTATTCTTTTTCCACCTCTGACTCTAAGAGGTTGGCTGGTCTAAAATCTTTGTCGAACTCCATTCGTCTATCTAATCAACGAGCATTTAGTTTTCATAATCTCAGACGTCCTTTCTAATACCAGTCCTATGATTTATGAAAATGTGAAGCTAAGTTTAGAACTAACATTTCTACAGGTTGTGACATTCTGGAACACATGGGTTATTTCTCACTGCTTTTTCTGATACTTAACATATCTAACTTATCTAAAATAAAGCTAATTGAACATGAATACTAGTTACTTGATCTATATCCATTTTTCCCTTTCTTACTAACCAAACTCCAATTATATTTCTCCAAAAAGTTTATATTTATGTTTACTTTTACATTCATAATTGTATTATTCTTAACTTCCTAGGGAATAAAAAAATTATATCAATGGCCATAGATTTCTTAACAGACACTAAAGACAGCCAGAGACAATGGAACAGTATCTCTGTATGTTTAACAGTGTTTAACACTGAAGGAGAACCATCATACCAGAATTCTACATCCCCAAAAAATATTTTTCAGAAATACAGGAAAAATAAAAATATTCTTAGATGAAAAATCAAAAGTATTTATTTCCAGAAGACCTAATTTAGAAAAGATGCCAAGGAAATTTCTCAGACTAAGGGAAATAATACCAGAGGGAGATTTTAATATTTAAGGATAAAGGAAGAGCAACAGAAATGATATATATCTGAATAGACATAAAAACTATTTTTCTACTTTTAAGTGCTTTAGTATATGTAAAACTGGTGAAAGAAAAATTCTTATCTTGCATATTCACTGTACATACTTGTAAGATATATGACTACTATTACCTGGAAAGTCAATAAGGGAGGTTAAGTGACCGATATTCATGCAGGTCTTCTATGCTTTATTTGAAAGAGCAAATTATTACCTCTAGGTAAACTGATAATTTACACATATGTATTATAACCCCGAGAGAAAACATTGAAAAAAATACAAAGATCTACAGCAAGAAAGGCAATACATTAATTAAAATAGTATATTAGACATATTCAAAATGACAAGAAAGGGGAAAAAAGCAAATAGAGAAGCAAAATCAGAATAACACTGTAAAAATATAGTTTGAAATAATAGACCATAAAGCCTAGGCAATAAGGTAAGTCAGTGAAATGTGAAAATATTGGAGGAGATAGTATAATTCACAGAGTGGATGCCTCGGTGCAGATAGGTCAGCCCTTAATATGATCTAGAAGACAGCAGCTGAATTGAGTAGGTGGCAAATTATGGCAAGCAAACAGGATGTCACCTTTTATTTATAAGTATCCATATGTATTGTGATTTGTCAGCTACTATTTGGAAATACTATGAACCATAGCAGTTTTTTTTTCCAGATGCCATTATTAACTAATTTAACTTAATTGTGGTGTTTATGACTATTTAAAATACTAGCCAACAAGCCACATGATACACCACATTAATAAAAGGAAGGATAAGAACAACACAATCCTCTCAATAGATGCAGAAGAAGTATGTGACAAAATACAGCATCCTTTCTCGATAAAATTCTCAAGGGAAAGAAGGAACATACCTCAACATCATAAAGGCTATATATGAAAGACCCACAGTTAATGTCATCCTCAATGGGGAAAAACTGAGAGCTTTCCCCTAAGGTCAGGAAAACAACAAGGATGTCTCCTCTTACCACTGTTGTTTAACATAGTACTGGAAGTGCTAGCCTCAGCAATCAAACAACACAAAGAAATAAAAGTCATCCAAATTAGCAAGGAAAAAGTCAAACTTTCACTCGCCACAGATGGCATGATACTCTATGTGGAAAACCCAAAACACTCCATCAAAACACTGCTAAAATTGATACATGAATTCAGAAAAGTTGCAGGATATAAAATCAATGTACAGAAATCAGTTGTATTTCTATACACCAATAATGAAGCAGCAGAAAGAGAAATCAAGGAATAGATCCCATTTACAAATGCATCAAAAATCATAAGACCTAGGAAAAAACCTAAACCAAGAGGTAAAAGATCATACTGAAACCTATAGAGAGCCTATCAAAGAAATTGAAGAAGACACCATGAAAAAAAAGAAAGAAAGAAAGAAAGAAAACACTCCATGATCATGGATTGCAAGAACAAATATTGATAAATATTTGTACTACCCAAACCAATCTACACATTGAACACAATTCCTATTCAAGTAATACCAGCATTCTTCACAGAGCTAGAACAAACAATTCTAAAATTTGTATGGAACTAGGAAAGACTCCAATTATATGAAGTAATGTGGAAAAAGAAAACCAAAGCTGGAGGCATCACAATTCTGGACTTCCAAGCTGTATTACAAAGCTGTAATCATCAACACAGTATGGTACTGGCATCAACACAGACACATAGATCAACAGAACAGAATAGGGAACCCATAAAGGGACCGACAAATGTAAGGCCAACCAACCTTAGACAAATCAGTAAGGAATACCTGATGGGGAAAAAAATAAAAGACACTCTCTTCAGCAAACGGTGCTGGGAAAACTGGACAGTGACATACAGAAAAATAAACCTGGACTACTTGCTTATGCCATACACAAAAATAAATTCAAAGTGGATGAAAGATCTAAGTGTATGACAGGAAACCATCAGAATCTTAGAGAAAACAGGCAATAATCTCCTTGTACTCAGCTGCAGCAAGTTCTTACTAGACATAGGAAGACATGGACCATAAAATAAATAATTTTAGTATAAATATTAAGGTTTTTATCATTTTCATTTCTTTATTAGAAGTAATTTGGAGTATAGCCTTGTAAAATAATTATTGCCCAAAGGACCAATATATCTAAACTTTAAGAAAATACTCAATTTAGGTCCTAATTTTTTTAAAAAGTGAGGAGAGAAAGAAAAAAACAAACAACTGGAGAGATATTTTTCAAATGAAACAAATCCTATTGTTGGGTATACATAAGTAAATATAATAAGGAGAAAAAGAGAGAGAAAAGAAGAAGATAATGATAAAATTTTCATTTAAAAGGGAATGGAAGACAGTCTCAAAAATATCTGAGATGACACTTAGGTAAGAGGCAGAGACAAAGAATGAGTAAATCAATGTTGTGATCTGAATCCTGACTCTTTAACTTAATTTCAGGAAAGAAGCAAAGGGTTAGGACTAAAAGAGAGCTGGACCCTTCATTTACCAACAGTGTCCTAGAAAATGTTTCTTTCCCAGATAGAGCTTAAAAGACTGCAGCTGTGATGAACTTGGGTCAGAAAATCAAACTAAGACTTAAAGCTCCACCTGCAAACAATCTTCCCTCAGGAGGGGCCTGGTCACATACACTAAGAAATATCCATAAAATAAAATGTTATCTATTTCTTACAAAAGAAGGACTGCTTCTGATGTATTTTTACAGAAAGATTTCTGATAGTGTAAAATAACTGATGTAGGTCTCTGAGCAGTGTTTTACTTTATATCTTCCTTTAGAAAAAAGTATCTGCACACATCTAAAAAATTCTGAAAAAAGACAAAAAAAAAACCTCCTAAGATTTCATATCTAGATTCTTTGTTCATATTATAGCTAAGAAAAGATCTTGAATCTATCATAAGAAGGGAGATACAATTTAGAAAAGTTCAAACATCTCTCCATTACTGGCTTCAAGAGTGCTAAAAATGATGTAAGCAGGGTTCGGAAGATTAATTAAAAACACAATAGTGCTAATAATTATATTTTAAAGGATTAGAAATTCTGCTCACTATATCACTTATGACTAAGCTCTATATTAAGACTTTCTAAATTTGTTTCCCTAAGATAGAGCAATACTCAACACTTTTCTGGTTTAATGGATAAAGTCTACCTTTACAAGTAATTACAAGTGGAAGTGAATGCTAGAAATTTTAGATGTGAAAAATGGTCCTTTCATACCAATATACTTGAAGTATAATAGTTAACAGAATCTATTTCAGACTAAGGTGAATTTGCATAATAGGATCTACAGTGCAACAGAAACCAGAGATTTCTATCAATGGATAAATTGAAAACTAAGACTGTGTCATTGATTTTCCTCCTCTTTGCTGTTATACAATCACATACTCCCTTCTGATTCTTTCCCCAAGTCTCTCCAGGATAGATTACAATAATGAGATCTCTTTCTTTAACAAATAGAAAGTCAGGGAGAGAAATATTTAAGCCTCCCTCTTGACTAGAAGTAATTAAGTATCTAAATTATAAATACACACTCATGTCTGGGGAGGTTAAACTGATTTTATGAACTGCATAAATGACAAAGGCTCACCATTTTCCTGAGGAAGATTCATACTCTGGCTATTCAGAGGTTTTTTTTCTTATATGAAGGCCCATTGTTTAATAGTAATTAGAGGTTTTCCACTGAGGCGTATAGGTCACATTGATGTTGGATTCAAAGTCACATATATATTTTTTAATCTGTATCTTTTTGCTTTTCTAAGACATGAAAAACTTTATAAATACATTTATTCCTATAAATGCAAAGTGAATAAAAAGTAGATTCTTTAATTTCTAACTAATAATTAAAATATATGCATGAAAATTTCACATACACATTTAACTAATCAAACATCCTAGAAGAACAAAATATAAATTCCAACTCATAAATTTAGCTTTTAATGGCATGAATGCTACTGTGTGTTTTGAAAATAATAAGCCATGACAGGAATAGTATAACTTGAAAATTAAGGCCTAACTTAAAGTCAGATACTTGTTTTCAACTCCGTAATACTCCTAATTACTTAGTATATAGCTTTGCTAAACTTCTTGAACTTGTTAAAATTTAGCTTCCTTAACTAAAAAATGTGTATATGAATTAGTATATACATTAGTATATATAAAATTAGTATACATGAAATGTATAATATATTAGTGAATAAAATATTTACTATCTGAAGAGTGTCTGGTGGCTCAGTCAGTTAAGCGTTTGATCTTGATTTGGGCTCAGGACCTGATCTCAAGGTTTTGAGATCAAGCCCCGTGTCAGGCTCTGTAATGAATGTGGAGTCTACTTAAGATTCTCTCTTTCACTCTGACTGCACCCCTCCCCCTGTCAACTTCTCTTAAGAAAATAAAATAAAATTCATTAATTTAAAAGTTTGTTTTACTGTTGGGACCTCATCAAGATTAAAAGCTTCTGCACAGCCAAGGAAACAATCCAGAAAATTAATAGGCAACCAACGGAATNTTTTAAAGATTAAGTAATGATTAAGTAAGATAAAGTTTAAATGAATGCTTAGCATAGTCTCCAGGACATAGTATGAACTCCATAAATCATTAAGTGGAATTTGGATATAGGATGGTTGATCAAATGCAATTGTATAGAGTATTAGAAACATAATTGCAAGACATCTATTTATTCCTTGAAAGCAGATTCAAGTATCAAATATACCAAGAAAAATTTAACATTATATAAATAATGTCTGATATCATTACTGCTAGAATATTTGGAATAACTGTATAATTTCAATATATATGTATAATAAAAGTATATAATGTATTTATTAACATATACTATATCATAATATATATTATATATCATATGACAACATATAATATATAATAATAACTTTCCAGTCATTAATTCGAAAAGATTTTAGAGGAAAGGGGCATGATTGTGTGAGACAGAGTCTGTATATTATATTAAAAGTGTGCATTTAGTTCAACTTGTTTCTGGTCACACAACTCCTGAGATACTTAACATTATAAAACATGTTTTTTATGTTATATCACTCAGTGAATGACTTAGAAATATTGTATTTCAATAAGAAGGCAGCTAATAAGAAATAAGAAACTGATATTTTGGAAAATGACTATCATGGAAGTCTCTCTTGAATAGGCATTTTGTAAATATAAATTGATATAAATAACTATGGTAAAGTGAACCAGTATGATTTTTTTCATTACTGAATTATCATCCTCTTTATTATCATCATCCTTCATAATCATTGGACAGTGACTATGTACCAGACATTTTAAATTATTTTTAATGCATCAACTAATTCAATTCTGACAAAAATATTATGTAATTATTACATTCATTTGAAAGAAATTGAGGGACAGTGATTAAGGTAGCTTCCTAAAACTATTCAGCTACAAAACAGGAAAAAAAATTAAAGGCAGGGAACTTAACTAGTTTAATTAATTTTATTTTCAAATAAAATGCTGAATTGTTCCACAATAAATTATTCTTTCATATTGACCAAAAATTAAAAATTTAAAGTTTTCTAATCTCATATATTTGAAGGGTTGTTTTTATTATACACAATACCTCCAGAGTCACCTAACTTGAAAAAAATAGAGTTCTCTCTGAATAAATGGGCAAATAAATAGTATAATGAATTATCCAATACTTTTTAAAATTGTTAATGTTTTTATTTATTTTTGGGAGAGAGAGAGAGAGAGAGAGAGAGAGACAGGGCATAAGCAAGGGAGAGGCAGAGAGAGAGACACACACAGAATCTGAAGCAAGGCTCAAAGCCGGGCTCAAACACACAAGCTGTGAGACCATGACCTGAGCTGAAGTTGGAGGCTTAGCCAACATATACTATACTATGAGCCACCCAGGTCTGCTAGCCAATTTTGTTTTTTACCTCAAAAATATCTAATTGTGCAAGCTTACTAAGCTCTGAAAAATTTAACATTCATCATTCAACAAACTTATGTTCTGTCAGTACCTAGTTCAAGCACTTAGATACAGCAGCAGATAAAAAACAAATAAATAAAACTCCTGTTTTTTAGAACTTACATAGAGAAAGAGAGTCAGCCAACAAAACATAAATAAATGTAAATAAGTAAATTTGGTGATATTTAAGAAATGAATAAATGGCATACAGAAAGCAAGGCATTTTTAATACTATCTAATATTTTTAAGTCTTTTTATGGTTTAAAATACATTCATGATACTCTAATGAGGGAATAATAGAGTAGGGCTGTCATATTTGTATGTGTGTGTACATACGGTGTCATGTGTTTGTGCACAACTATGCAGTTCTATTTAGAAGAGTAACAGTGGCCAAATTCTAAACAGATCTACAATGATATGGTTATATTCCAAAAGGTCACAACTATATACCCTTAGCTATTTTTTTTCTATACTTGAAATGCCTCAGCAATCACAACTTTTCCCAGATCTGATATTTTTTCTTTCAGTTTTTATTTAAATTCCACTTTGTAAATGTATAGTATTACATTAGTTTCAGGAATAGGATTTAGCGATTCATCTCTTACATACAACACCAAAGGCTCATCACTGCTACTGCCCTCCTTAACATTCATCACACAGTGAGTGAATCCACCCTCTTCCTCACCTCCATCCAGCAACTCTCAGTTTGCTATCTACAGTTAAATGTCTGTTTTCTGGTTTTTATCTCTCTCTTCCCCTCCTCCCCCCCCACTATTTTCAGCAGTTTATTTTCTTAAATTTCACATATGAGCAAAATTCTATGGTGTTTGTCTTTCTCTGACGGACTTCTGCTTAGCACAATACATTCTAGCTTCATTCATGTAATTGTAAGTGACAAGATTTCATTGTTCTTGATGGCTGAGTAATATTCAATTATGCACGTGTGTATATATATATATATATATTTATCACTTCTTCTTTATCCATTCATCAGTAATGGACATTTGGACTCTCTCTATACTTTGGTTCTTATTGATAATATGCTATAAACATCAGGGTGCACATGTCTTTGAATAAGTATTTTTGTACCTCTTGGATAAATACCTAGTAGTGCAGATGCTAGATTGTAGGTAGTTCTATTTTTACCTTTTTAAGGAAACTCCATTCTGTTTTTCTGAGTGGTGGCACAAGTTTGCATTTCCATCAAAAGTGTAGGAGGATTTCCCTTTTTCCTCATCCTCACCAACACCTGCTGTTTCCTATGTTGTTAATTTTAGACATTCTGACAGGTGTAAGGTGGCATCTCATAGTTTTTATTTGTATTTCCCTGATGATTAGTGATGTTGAGCATCTTTTCATGTGTCTGTTAGCCACCTGGATGTCTTTTTTAGAAGCAGGTCTATTTATGTCTTTTGCCCATTTCTTACCTGGATTATTTCTTTTTTGGGTGTTGACTTTGATAAGTTCTTTATAGATTTTTGATACTAATTCTTTATCAGATATATCATTTGCAAATATCTTTTCTAATTCCAAAGGCTTACTTTTAATATTGTTGACACTTTCCTTCACTGTGCAGAAGCTCTTTATCTTGAGGAGGGAGTCTCAATTGCTCATATTTCTTCTGTTTGCTTGTTTCTGGAGACATGTCTAATAAGAAGTTGCTAAGACCAACCAATGTCAAAGAGCTTACTGCCTGCATTTTCCTCAGGATTTTTTTGGTTTCCTGTCTCATATTTATGTTTTTATCCATTTTGAATTTATTTCTGTGTATGGTGTAAAAAAGTGGTCCAGTTTCATTCTTCTGCATATTAATGTCCAGTTTTCCAAACACCATTTGTTGAAGAGACTGTCTTTTTTATCCCTATTGTTATTGGATATTTTTTCCTGCTCTCTTGAATTTTAGTTGACCATTTAGTTGTGGGTCCATTTCTGGGATTTCTATTCTGTTCCATTGATCTGTGACTGTTTTTGTGCTGGTAGCACACTGTATTGATCACTATATCTTTGAAATATAGAGTCGAGAACTGTCATGCCTTCAGCTTTTCTTTTTCAAAATTGCTTTAAGATTGCTTGTTCTGCCTTATGAAAAATGCTGGTGGTATTTTGGTAGGGATTACATGAAATGTGTAGATTACTTTGGTTAGTAGAGTATATTTTAATAATATTTGTTCTTCTAATCCATGAGCGTGGATGTTTTTGCATTTCCTTACATCCTCTTCAATTTCTTTCATAAGTATTCTATAGTTTTCAGAGTACATATCTCTTTTGTCTCTTTGGTTAAATTTATTCCTAGGTATTTTATGGATTTTGGTGCACTGTAAATGGGATTGATTCCTTGATTTTTATTTCTACTGCTTCAGGATTGGTGTATAGAAAGGTATCAGATTTCTATACATTGACCTTGCATCCTGCAACTTTAATGAATTTATGTATCAGTTCTATCACTGTTTGGTGGAGTCTTTTGAGTTTGCTACAGAGTATAATTTTTTCTGCAAATAATGAAAGTTTGATTCTTCCTTGCCAATTTAGGAGCATTTTATTTCTTTTTGTTATCTGCTTGCTGAAATTAGGACTTCCAGTACTATGTTGAATAAAAGTAGTGAGACTGGACATCCATCTCTTGTTCTTGACCTAGATGAAAAGCTCTTGGTTTTTCTCTTATTGAGGATTATATTAGTTATATGTCTTTTGTATATGGATTTTATGAGTTGAGACATATTCTCTCTATCTCTACTCTTTTGAGGTCCTATCATGAATGGATGCTGTACATTGTCAAATGTTTTTTTTTTCTGCATCTATTGAGCAGATCATATGGTTCTTATCATTTATTTCATTAATTTAGTGTATCACATTGATTTGCAAATATTGAAACACCTTTGTTGCCAGGAATAAAACCTGTTGGACTATGGTGAATGATTCTTTTGTTGTATTGTTGGAATTGATATGTTGAATTTTTTTTTTTTTTTGAGAATTTTTGCATCCATGTACAGCAGGGATTTGGGCCTATAATTTTCTTTTTTAGTGGAGTCATTGTCAGGTTTTGGAGTCAAGGTAATACTGGACTCATAGACTAAGTTTAAAATCTTTCTTTCCATTTCTATTTTTTGGAACAGTTTGAGAAAAATAGGTATTCACTCTTTAGATGTTTGGTAGAATTCCCCTGTGAAGCCACCTGCCCCTGGACCTTTGTTTTTTGGGAAATTTTTGATTACTGTTTCAATTTCTTTGCTGGTTGTCAGTCTGTTCAACTTTTCTATTTCTTCTTGTTTCAGTTTTGGTAGAGTATATATTTCTAAGAATGTAACCAGATTGCCCACTTTGTTGGCATATAAGTTTTCATAATATTATCTGATAATTCTTTCTTTTTCTGTGATGTTGGTTGTTATTTCTCCTCTCTAATTTGTGATTTTATTTATCTTGATCCTTTCTCTTTTCTTTTTGATGTCTGAGTAGGAATTTATCAATTTTATTCTATCTTTTTCAAAGAACCAGCTCCTGATTTCAATGAACTGTTCTACCTTTTTTCTATATCATTTTTTCTGCTCTAATCTTTATTATTTCCCTTCTTCTGCTGGCTTCAGACATCATTTGTTGTTCTTTCTCCTTTAGACTTAAGATTAGTTTGTATATTTGAAATTGTTCTTATTTCCTGACGTAGGCCCCTATTGCTATCTATTTCCCTAGTATGACTGTATTTGCTGCAGCTCAAAGGTTTTGTACTGTCATTTTTTATTTTCATTTGTTTGCAAGTATTTTTAAATTTCTTCTTTAACTTCCTGGTTGACCTATTCATTTTTTGTACGATATTCTTTAACTGCCATGAATCTGTGGTCTTTCCAAATTTTGTCTTGTGGCTCACTCTAAGTTTAATAGTGTTGTGGTCAGAAAATATGCATGATATGATCTCGATCTTTTTGTACTTCTTGAGGCTTGACTTGTGACCCAGTATGTAGTTTAATCTGAAGAGTGTCTCATGTGCGCTCCTTAAAGACTATGTATTCTGCTGCTTTGTTCTGAATATATCGGTTAAGTCCATCTGGTTCAGTGTGTCATTCAAAGCTATTGTTTCCTTGTTGATTTTCTCCTTAGGTGAGCTGTCCATTGCTATAAATGGGATGTTAAAGCCCCCTAGTGTTATTATATTATCATCAATGAGTTCCTTTATGTTTGCTATGAATTGTCTTTATATATTTGGGTTCTTTCACCTTGGGGGCATAAATATTTACAATTTTTAGATCTATTTGTTAGATAGTCCCCTTTATTGTGATATAGTGCTCTTCCTCATTTCTTGTTACACACTTTTGTTTAAAACTAGATCTTAATGATATAAGTGTTGGTACTCCAGCTTTCATTTGTCATCCATTTACTTGGTAATGTTTCTCCCCTCCCCCCCTTACTTTCAATCTACAGGTGTCTTTAGGACTAAGATGAGTCTGTTGTAGGCAGCATATAGATAGGTCTTTTTTTTTTCTTTTTATCCATTCTGACATCCTATGTCTTTCGATTGGACCATTTAGTCCATTTACATTTAGAGTGATTATTGATAAATATGCATTCAGTGTCATTTTATTGCTTATTAAGTCATTGTTTTCTCAGTTCCTTTCTAGTCTTTGTTGCTTTTGGGGTTTTCCTCTCACTCAAAGTATCCCCCTTACTATTTCTTGCATCTGGGAAACTCTATACCTCCTTCTATTCTGAATGACAGCCTTACTGGATAGAGTATCCTTGGCTCCAGAATTTTCCCCATTGAGCACATTGAATATATCATGCCATTCCCTTCTGGCTTGTCAAGTTTCTGTGAAAAGATCCTCTGCTAACCTTATTTGTCTTCCCTTATAGGTTATGGACTTCTTTTATCTTGGTGCTTTTAGGATTTTTATTTATCTCTATATTTTGCAAAGTTAACTATAATATATCTTGGTGTTCATCTGTTTTTGTTGATTTTGAAAGGAGTTCTCTGTGCCTGTGGATCAGGATGCCTGTTTCTTTCTCCATATTAGGGAAGTTTTCAGCTATAATTTCCTGAAATAAACCTTCTTTCCCCTTTTTCCTGTGTTCTTCATCAGAGACTCTTATGATATGAATGTTATTATGCTTTATGGAGTCTCTGAGCTCCCTAAGTCTACATTTGTCAGCCAATATTTTTCTTACCCTCTATTTATTAGCTTCATCATCTTCCATAATTTTATCTTCTATATCACTTATTCATTCCTCTGTGTCTTCCATCCTTGTGGTCATTACATCCAGTCAGTTGCACATCTTGGTTATAGCATTTTCTATCTGTCCTGACTTGTTTTTAGGCCTTTACCTTTGAGGTAAGAGACCTCTTGATATTTTCTATGCTTTTCCCAAGCCCAGCTAGTATCCTTTATAAATGTTGCTTTAAATTCTGGATCATATCACTTATATCTGTTTTGATTAGATCTTGGGACATGAATTTTTCTTGCTCTATCTTTTGGGATGAATTCCTCTGTCTTGGCATTTTGTGTAGGTCTCTGTACTCTTCTCTTTGTTAGGATAGCCTGTTATGTTTCCTGGTTTTGAGAGCAATGCTTGTATTGCTCATATACTCTCATATACTGTTAAGGGTTGGTGCTTCAGAATGCATATCTGATGTGTGCTAAATGCACTCTACTGCCTTGTTTTGGCTGCTCTTTCCTCAGGGAAGTCCTCTGTGAAGTTTCTCCTTGCTTGCAGTGGGAAGTGTTTGGACCTTGCAGAGCGTAGTGAGGTTTTTTTTCCCTCTTAATCTTTATTTATTGTTGAGAGAGAAAGACAGACAGACAGACAGATGGAATGGGAGTGGGGGAGGGGCAGAGAGAGAGAGGGAGATGCAGAATCTGAAGCAGTTTCCAGGCTCTGAGCTGTCAGCACAGAGCCCAACATAGGGCTCAAACCCACTAACCATGAGATCATGACCTAGCCAACGTTGATGCTTAGCCAACTGAGCCACCCAGGTGCCCTGAGAGTGGAGTGAGTTTTAACTATGTATGCTCTGATTTGTTTGTTAAAAAAGATATGATGCTATTTCCACTAGAGCTGAAGCTTTGCAGAACTGTATGATCAGCAAATGGGTGCATTGCAGGGGGTTTGTGTTTGTCTCCTGGGTGTGGGGTCCACTGCTCTGGTTCTCAGTCACATTTGCCAGAGAAGAGCAGCACCAACAGAGCACAAGATGGGAGGGCTTGGTATAAGCAGTTTAGGCTACCACTGTTGTTGGTATTTTTACTGCTTTGGAAAGTTAGTTTATGCTGAGGGGCTGAGGAAGAAAATGGTACTGCTGGAGATTTTATCCCTACAGAGGCAATGCCACCTCTTCCAGATGCACTCCAAGAAGGGGGAATAGTCTCTCCCAGTGTGTCCCAGCAGCTCCTCGGATCACAACTTCTACCCCCAGGCTATCTGCTCTCCTTCTCTACAGGATCACTATATTCTACTAGTTGTAAAAATCTCACCCAAATCAGCTCCTCTCATTTTCCCAGTCACTAATCTGGGGAAGAGTTTTCCTTCTGCAATCCCCCTGTTTGCTCCTTTCTGTCTATCTCTTCTCTTTCTTACCAGACCTCCCTCCCCTTAACAGTGCCCACTATTTGTCCTTACCCGCCTCCTGCAAACCAGGTCTCTGCGCTTCCTACATTCCATGATGTGACCTCTTCTTTCTTCCTCTCGGGCAGTTTGTTCTGTCAGTCCTTGGATCGAGTTCTTATGTATTCTGTATGATTTGATATTTATCTCGCTGAGCTGTAGGTGCCAGTCAATCGTTGGGTCCTCCTAACTACCTCTCTGACAATGATTTAAGTCATCGAAGAGAAGATTAGTGCATGACCACAGTGATACAGATCTTCTATAGCACCTGTCATCAGTAATCTCTGAGCAATTCATATACCTTAGCAAGTGAAATGACTTCATGATAGAGTAACAGTAGTTTCTTTTTACTTTCAAAGGTACCTAGGAGTGATGTCACCAAGATAATGACATAAATTGTTCCTGACTTCACTCCCCTCACAAGAAGAACAAATAACAACTATTTAAGAACAATATACCACTGAGAGAATCCTAGATCATTGGGATGGGGCTGAAGCACCCTCTGCACCAGAGAGATCAAGACAGACTAACTGAAAGATAAAAACTATTCATGGACTACATTACTGCTCCCTGAGGGCAGCACAGAATCGCAAGAAGAGGTCTTCCCTGAGCCTGCACGTCCTCCAATGGGAAAAGAAACCAGGGTGGGAAACTGCCCCCCACCATCAGCGTTACATGTTACTTTGGAGGAGCCCCAACTCTAATTTCACACAATGGGAACTGCAGGGTGATGTGCAGGGCCCAACCGCTGGACGTATGACTGTGATGAAATGGGGGGAGGGGCTCGCAACAACCAGCAGAGGGATCTTGGCAGACTGAGTTCATGTTCAATGTTAGATTGTGAAAAACAAAATCTCTCACTGGAATACATTCAAAAATAAAACATAATCACAGATAATATAATAGACCCCAAAGAGACCATATGTAGGATATCTGGGTTTCAAAATAAATGTTAACCCTAATAATCATCTATCATTTAAAAAATTATAAATTTAATATTTTATGTGGGAAATATGTACATCTAGCTTTCCTTTTAAAAAATATTTTGGTGATGGGGTGCCTGGGTGGCTCAGTCAGTTAAGCATCTGACTTCGGCTCAGGTCATGGTCTCGCGGTTGGTGGGTTTGAGCCCCACATCGGGCTCTGTGCTGACAGCCAGCTAAGAGCCTGGAGCCTGCTTCAGATTCTGTGTCTCCCTCTCTCTCTCTGACCCTTCCCTGCTCATGCTGTCTCTATCTCTCTCTCAAAAATAAATAAAATATTTTATAAATAAATAAATAAACAAAACATTTTAAAAAATACATAAAGTATGTTGGTGAAAAGTGTACAACTTTTTCTTTTTATAGCTTGGATAACAGGGTCATAGGGGACTGAGGAATGATTGTGTTCTGGACTTATTAATACCCAATACCAACTAAATAGTCAAAGATTGTTGAAAAGTTACAAACTTAGTGGTGAGGTGAAGGAAGTTATTGCTTTCCTCCCCTGTTGGTGAGATTATACATTGGTACAAGTTTTCTGCACTTCAGTTAAAATATACACAATAGAAACATTGTGTGCACATTTGCTTTGAAGAAGTATTTCCATATCTAGAATTCATATTAAAAATGTCAAAAAGGTGCACAATCTGTAGAGGCAATAATCTGCAAAGTAGTAACACCTACACGAACATAGATGCACACAAAGAATTGGAAGCAACCTACATGTCCAGCAACATGGATAAATCAAGAGTGTTATGGTACCCATACAGAATAGTATACTAGTTAGCCATTTAAAATGAATTTGAAGAGGAATATTTAATCATATTAAAAGTTTAGTTTAATTTTATCTGAAAATGTTTACAACATGATATGTAAATAATTCATTTTTTAAGTACATAATAAATATGATATATTAAAAGAAAATATATTAAAATATCCTTAATAATGCTAGTCTCTAGATTTTGAAGAAATTCTTCCTCTTTATTATTTACACTTTTTAACTGTTTTGACTATATGCACACACACAAGCATGTGCACCAGCATGCACGTGTGCATGCACACACAAACACACACACACACACACAGACACCCCTTTCATTTTAGAGAACAGGATAAATTCGTGTAAGTTGTACTTTCAGTTCAAAAGTTTTCCTAGGGCATTACCAGATTTAACAAGGATATTTCTACTTTATATAAACATTAGAACAATACTTTTCTTATATTATACAAAAATTAATTGGCTCTATGAAAATAATAGTCCATTAATATACTTGAGTGATATAATTTATAGATGTTATCACATTCTAGTAAAGTTACACTTCAAAATGAGAATCCAAATGCTGCTATCATTTTAGTCTTAAATTTTCAGCAGATAGTTATTATGTTTTCTGTAATAATCAATTTGTCAAAGTAGATGCATCTTTATTTTTAATCAAAAATAAATTCTTACAATAAGCATAAGCTCATAAAACTGATAAAATAGTCAAAGGATTGAAGTTTACATGACAAGTAGCAATTTCTATTTTCTACCTTCATGATTTATATCTTTGTTCAAAAGAAGCCCAAACTTATGTTTTCCATGAAACTATTGAGAAAGAAATACACTATTTGCAAATGTAAAATTTTCAGTGTTTTCTTATTTACAAGGGATCATATTTTCAGAAATTTTTTTTCAATTCTTGAAATTAATTTCTTTTTACCAAGAGAGTTTCAAGGATGGCAGAGACTTATGCAGACATCCGGTAAAATCATAATCACATATGATAAAATTCATTACTTTCGTTATCCCACAGAATGTATAAATCTATCCTATGTGTATTTAACAGAGTATGTATATTTTTGATGCTTCCTTCAATTTTGCAAATTACACTTGTTTATGAAGGAAAAAAGTAGGTCAAATACTAATATTTCATTTATGTATTTATTCACACAGATAGTGAGACAGAAAATTTTAAGACATTCTGTTTACTATGAAGTGAGTAGAAACAAAAATATAGGATTTTATTTCTTCTTAATAGTGGCTATCATTTAATAAAGAAGATTTTATTCTAAAAAGTAATTATTGTTAAATGTGACATTTGATGAATGTGTGGTGTCCATATTCTAAACAGAAAAAAATTAGAGTCCTGAGGGAAATATCAAATGATTTTTATGGAGCCTACTGCCACTAGAAGTATAGTTTAGTTTGAGAGAAAAAGAAATGAAAGATTTTGAGTTTAAAGATAAGGACAATATACTTTATTCATTAGACAACAGGGACTCATTTGCAGTTTAAAGAGTGATTCTATCTGTTAGTTTCTGAATCAATCCACTCCTCCAATTTTCTATGGAACTTCCTTATTTTAGGGACCACATTCTTTTTTTTAAATAGATATTGTCAAGTTGGTTTCCATATAACACCCAGTGCTCATCCACACAAATGTCTTCCTTCATGCCCATCACCGGCCTTCCCCTCCCCCTCACCCCAATCTTTGGCAGAGACTGTATGTCTTCTAATTGGTTTCATTCTTGCTTACCCATGCCTCTGGCTATTTTCCATGGAATCAGAAGAGTGATCTTTATAAGATATAAATTAAATCAATTTATTTTTCTACTTAAAATTCTAAATAACATTTTCCTGCATATGGAATAAAATTCACCATCTCTATGTGGTCCTGTCTGTTCTTCTCAACTCATTCTCACTGCCATGCACTCTATGCTCATAAACACACCAGCTACCACAGCCTCATAAACACACATCAGTATTCCTTAAACAGGCTGTTTACACTTGAAGAGCCTTTTCACCCTACTTCCTCATTTGCCTGTTATACCCATTCTTCTTTCAAGATTTGTCTAGAAAACTATTACTACTGAAAAATCTTTCCTAAACTTCCTCTTTATTTAAGAATAATTAGCAACTCATTTTCACATATCCCCACAGCACTTTATTTTTTTTCAATTTTTTAATGTTAATTTGTTTTTGAGACAGAGAGACAGAGAGTGAGCAGGGGAGGAGCAGAGAAAGAAAGTGGGAAACACACAATCTGAAGAAGACAGCTCAGAGCCATACAAGGGGCTTGAACGCACAAACTGTGAGATCATGACCTGAGATTAAGTTGGGCACTCAACTGACTGAGTCACCCTGGCGTTTCGACACAGACATTATTTTACACATTTAAGGTAAATGTTTTTATTTTAATTGGTTATTTACTTTTGCTTTTCTTATAAGACTGAGGATTGTTGTTAACTGTCATTGTACTCCTCAGTAATTTATATAGTCTAGATAGAAAATGCTCACTATATGTTGAAGGAATGAATGAACAGATCAAGGATGGAATAAAATATAATTATTAGAAGCTTTTTGTGGTAGCATTTAATTTGGAATTCATGCAACAGAGAGATTACTTATGAAATGGTAGCCACAATGACATACTTTCAATGTACTACTCTGATTGTTTTTTTTTCAAAGGACCTTGGCTCACACAGTTCTCTTGCTTACAACATTGTCATCATTTTTGTTGTTCAATTAACTGTGGATATTACCTCTTAAAATCATCCTACCTAATCTTATCTTTTCAATTTGCCCTCCAGCATTACATTTAAACACATTGGGTAGCACTGCATTGGTTGCCCCACCATAAACCCCTGCATTCTTGGGAATTTCATTCTTTCCCAAAGGCTCCTTCCTCTTGCACATTGCAAATGAGAAAACTTCTCTTTATCACTCCCTAGAAAAAGCAGGGATAGGACCAAGACTGAATAAAATTTGTTAAAGAACAAATGACCTAATTTAAATCTGTGTCATGGCACTCTGAAATCTATGCTTAAGCTATAATCACAAAATATCCCATCCATTGACTCAGCAAATGCTTATAGTAAAGGCTTTGGATGTGGCAGCCACTGTGCTATCTTCCAGAAATCTAACATTTAATAAGATACTCTACACGTCTGTAAATGTATATGTCAACTAGTTTACAGTATATTTGAAGAACAAAATGTAAATGATTAACATAATCACTGAAGACCCATCACTTGGAATTTTCTCAAAACATAATTTCTTCAAACATTAAACAAAAGGTTAATTATTGAAGGCTGCTACGATAGTATGTGAAACTAAGAATATGCTTCCTATTCTGATTTGGTAAATAAATTCCTCTTAGATATGTTCATATGTTAACAATGAAAGCTCTGTTATCACACACTCATACCAGAATTTTGAAAACTTCTTAATAGATTGAAGAAATCGAAATGAGTTTTAATTTTGAGACAGAAAAATATATAGTCAACTATTGCTTTACATTTTTAATAAAATAATGGTTATGGATTCCAGATACTGCACTTATTTGCTAATGCAGATGATTAGTTCTAAGAGTCATTGTATTATTTGATCTTTTTTTATTTGACTTTTTAAAGAGGTCAAAATTAAAAGAACATAGATCTAAAGCACTACTCAATGAGGGAGAAGTTAGGATGGCAGAGCAATAAGAGGACCCTAAGATTATCTCCTTCCTCAAACACAGCTAGAGAAATATCAAATCATTCTGAAAAGCTGAGAAATCTATCGAGGATTGACAAAACAAACTGCACAACTAGAGTGAGAAAAGGGGCCAACCACATCATGGAAGGTAGGAGGTGCAGAGATGTAGTTTGGAGGAGAAACGGATCACAGGGGCTGTGGAGAGGAGGAGGAGAGAAGAGTATTAGGAAATGGCACAAGGAGAACACTTCCCCAAAGCCACTGGCAGGGAAAATGAGAGGGGCTGATTTTCATGAGTTTTTGCAACCAGCAAAGCTCAAAGACAAGTTTTAGAGGTTCGTGTTGTGGCTAGTTTAGAGCCCTGAGGGCTCTGCAGTGCCCCTGTGGAGAAGGCAGGGAGGTAACCCAGGGGTAAACGGCACTATCAGAGGATCACCTAAGATGCAACGGGAGAGACTGTTTACTCTTCTTGGAGCACATCTGAGAGAGGTGGCATTGCCTCTCTCGGGACAAAAGAGCTGGTGGGCATGATTTCCCTCCTCCACAGAGGTGCAGCGACACCTGCTGAGGGCAGCTAACCCTGACACAGGCTGTTTAATGTTCTTTATTCTAAATTCCACACACCTGTGGTCTGGTGCAACTGCCCTTCTTGGTCAAACCTGCATCAATTCCACTGTGGTGAGAAGACCAGCACAGGAAGCTGCTACAATAGGTCCCTAAAGTTTGTGGTTTTAAAACACAGCCAGGTTGGTTGGGATAGACCCTAAAGTACACTGTGCTGCTGCAGAAAGGCAAGCAACCTGAACAAAGTGTGAAAGCAGTGACCTGAAAAATGCCTAGGACACACAAGGAGAGATTATTTGCACTTCTGTGTGGATTTTTCTGACAGTAGCAAGTGTGAGCCCTTTTTTCCACAGACAAAGGAATTGACTGGTGCCATTTCTCTCCACTGCCCCTCAGCATGAACTTCAATAAATAGCACAGCATCAACACTGGCTACCTAAGCTGTTTACACCAAGTCCCGATCCCTACACTTTGTTGGTGCTGCTTTTCTCAGGCAATTGTGCATAAGACCCAGAACAGTAGGCCCCTCCTCTAGAATATCAGCACAAATTTCTTCATGTACCAGATCTCTGACCATAGAGTTCTACAAAGCATCAGTTCTAGTGGAAATAGTATCAGGTCTCTTTTAACAAGCAGAAAGAGCACACCTAGTCAAAACTCACCACACAGTAGCTAAGGTCCAAACCCTCCCCCACCCCACCACTGCAGGCAAGGAGAGAATCCACAGAGTAGTTTCCTGAGGAAGAGCAGCCAAAACAAGGAAGCAGAGTGCACATAACACACATTGGAAACACATTCTGAATCACCAGGCCTTGGAGTGACTTCTTCTTCATAAAACCATTATGATCTCTTCTTCATAAAACCATTACTATCAGAAACAGGAAACGTGACAGTTTATCCTAACATAGAGAAGACAAAGACCTATACAAAATGCCAAGAAAAGTATAGAAGATGTCAGGGATACCTTTACCACAGAGAAATGAGAGCTTAAAACTAAACAGGCAAAATTTAAAAAAATACAATAAAACAGATTCAAAACTGATTGGCTGTAATGACCATACGCATGGAAGAAGTAGAGGAAGGAATAAGTGATATAGAAGCTAGAACTATAGAAAATAATGAAGCTGAACAAAAGAGGGAAAAAAAATATTGGAACATTATAGTAGACTTAGGAAACTCACTGAATCCTTCAAACATAATAACATGGGTATCATAAGACTCCCAGAAGAGCAAGAGGGAGAAAAGGGGCAGACAGGGTGCAGATAGTTTATTTGAGGAAATTATAGTTGAAAACTTCCCTAATCTGGAGAAGGAAACAAACATTCAGGTCCAGGAGGCACAGAGAACTCACTTCAAAATTAACGAAAACAGCCCAACGTCAAGATATACTGTAGTTAAATTTGCAAAATATAGAGATGAAGAAAAAAATCCTTAAAATCAGCAACACAAAAGAAGTCCCTAACTTACAAGGGAAGACCTGTAAGCCCAGCTCTCTCCACAGAAACTTGGCAGGGCAGAAGGGAATGGGCATGATACATTCAATGTGCTGAATGGGAAAAAATCTGAAGCCAAGAATACTCTATCCAGGAAGGCTATCATTTGGAATAGAAGGAGGGATAAAGAGTTTCCCAGACAAACAGAAACTAAAGGAGTCTATGAACACTTAACTAGCCCTGTAAGAAATAATAAAGGGGATTCTTTAAGTGAATGGAAAGACCAAAAGTGACAAAGACAAGGACAAAACAGAAAATCTCCAGAAGCACCAACTTTACAGGTAACACAATGGCACTAAATTCGTATCTGTCAATAATCGCTCTGAATGTAAATGGACTAAGTGCTCCAATTAAAAGACATAAGGTGTCTGAAGGGATAAAAAAAAAAAAACAAAAAAAAAAAACCCAAGGCCTATCTATATGCTGCCTGTAAGAGACTCATTTTAGACCTAAAGTCACCTGTAGATTGAAAGTGATAGGTTGGAGAACATTTAACAAGCAAATGGTTGTCCAGTGAAAGCCAGGGGAGCAACACTTATATCAGACAAAATAGATTTTATTTTTAGTTTTTGAAAAAAAATTTAATGTTTACTTATTTTTGAGAGAGACAGAGAGACAGAGCACGTGTAGGGAGGAGCAGAGAGAGAGAGGGAGAGACAGAATCCAAAGTAGGCTCCAGGCCCTGAGCTGGCAGCACAGGGCCCAACACGGGGCTCAAACACACGAACTGTGAGATCATGACCTGTGCCAAGTTGGACACTTAACCAACTGAGTCACCCAGGTGTCCCAGACAAATTAGATTTTCAATCAAAGACTGTAATGAGATGAAGAAGGGCACTAAATCATAATAAAGGGGACTATCCAACAAGAAGATATAACAATTGTAAATATTTATGCTCCCAATGTGGTGCAACCAAATATATAAAACAATTAATAGCAAACATAAAGGAATTCATTGATCATAATAGAATAATACTAGGGCACTTTAATACCCCACTTACAGCAATGGACAGATCATCTAAGCAGAAAATCAACAAGGAAACAGTGGCTTTGAATTACACCATGGACCATATGGACTTAACCTATATATTCAGAGCATTTCATTTTAAAGCAGCAGAATACATATTCATCTTGAGTGCACATGAGACATTCTTCAGAATAGACTACATATGTGGTCACACATCAGGCTGCAAGAAGTACTCTGCATCATACCATGCATATTTTCTGACCACAATATTATTAAACTTGAATTCAACCATGAGACAAAATTTGGGAAGACCACAAATAGATGGTGATTAAAAAATGTCATACTAAAGAATGAATGGGTCAGCCAGGAAATTAAAAGATAAAATTAAAAATTACATAGAAACAAATGCAAAGGAAACATGACAGTCCAAAACCTTTGGGAATGCAGCAAAAGTAGTCATAGTAGGAAGTCTATAGCAATACAGGTCTACCTCAAGAAACAAGAAAAATCTAAAATATATAACCTAATTTTACCCCTAAAGGAGCTAGTTAAAGAACAACAAATGAAGCTTAAAGTCCACAGAAGAAGGGAAATAATAAAGGTTAGAGCAGTAATAAATGATATAGAAACAAGCAAACAAACAAAACCAGAGTAGAACAGATTAATGAAGCCAGGAACTGGTTCTTTGAAAAAATTAATAACATTGATCACCTTTTAGCCAGACTTATCAAAAAGAAAAAAGTACCAAATAAAAAAAGTACCAAATAAATAAATGCAATGGAGTGTAGTTTTGTGGGCTCCTAGATAAAAAAGTCTACAATAACTGGGGCGCCTGGGTGGCTCAGTCAGTTAAGCTTTGACTTCGGCTCAGGTAATGACCTCATCGCTCATTGGTTCGTCCCAAGTCGAGCTCTGTGCTGACAGCTCAAAGTCTGGAGCTTGCTTGGGATTCTGTCTCCCTCTCTCTCTGCCCCTCCCCTACTCACACTCTATTTCTCTCTCAAAAATTAATAAATATTTCAAAAAAATTTAAAAATCTTTAATAACATAAAATCTTAGTAACAGAATAATATAGTTTAAAGTCAGAAGACCGATATCAGATTTGACTAACAATGAGAGTCAGAGAGAATAAGGCAGTACCTGTGTGCTTCTTTATAATGGAACTAATAAAAACCTCATAGATATTTTATGAATAATTAGATTTTAAAATACCTACCTTATGGAAAAATAATAAACATTACTTAAAGTAAACTCCTTGTTTTTCACTCTATATTATTATTTTACTTGGAGAATTTGAAAGCATTCCAAAAGGAAGTCTGTAACCTCTGACATTTATTTTGTAAATTTATAATAAACTCAGTTAAACTCAGTATGTTGTCAGTTGAGCCCAGTGAGCAAACACTACAGGTCTTTGTCAAGACTCCTGCATGCTGCCGAATTAATCAATCTTCAAATTTGTAGGTTCAGCAAAATAATTTTGCTTTAATGTTTAAAATAGGCACATCCTGAGGAGGACATAGGAGGACTGATATCAAGCAAATGTTTACAAGAGTGTCATCTATAAATTGAAATTTTAAATATTGTATCACTTTATAACAAATACTATTTCAGAAGGATCAGAATAGCTATATGTCATGGCTAGGATTTCTCTTCCTGTAAAGATGATAAAATGATGCATTTTAGAAAAGGAATCATGTCAGCTGGTTGGTTCTAGTGTTTTAAAGAAATTATTATTTTCTGTAAGTGCAAATGGGTATCACAGAGACCAGATCATTCTTATTAAGTAGAGCATCATTAAGCCCTAACACACAATGTTTGCATTTTTTCCCTAACTCTCCATTCTTTTTTTTTTTTTTTAATTTATTTCTAGGAGAGAGAGAGAGAGAGAGACAGCGTGAGCAGGGGAGGGTCAGAGAGAGGGAGACACAGACTCTGAAACAGGCTCCAGGCTCTGAGCTGGCAGTCAGCACAGAGCCCGACGCGGGGCTCGAACCCACGAACCGCGAGATCATGACCTAAGTGAAAGTCGTATGCTTAACCAACTAAGCCACCCAGGCGCCCCCCTAACTCTCCATTCTTATTTACTTTTTTTTTCATGAATATATCCAATTAAGTCTTACTCAGCCCTGGAAAATATTTTTTTCCCCAAAAGGTGACTTTACCTACCAAGTTTCATCCTCTGCATTGCTTAAACACTCAGAAGGTGGTCTATATGTTTTTATTCATAAATTTTGGAGTGGTTATTCACTTTTGCAGTCATGAACTTATCAAATTTACAAAACAAATATTTCTGAATTTTGATGTCCATAATTATACTCTTCTAGGATTCCTGTTTTCCTTAGAGCTAAATACATTAATATGCAGCTGAGATATATTTGAATATTTTCTAGTTCTAATTACTGAGGGTTAAGTTTCAATAAATTTGAATAATGTTTTGTCCTTTTTCAAGTAATTCGGTTTTTATAGCAGTTGAAATTGAAAAACACAATTACAAATAAAACAACAAAGAAAATCAAGCTTTCAAAGTCATTTTTTAAAATATTTTATTTATTTCTAGGAGAGAGAGAGAGACAGCGTGAGCAGGGGAGGGTCTGAGAGAGAGGGAGTCACAGACTGAAACAGGCTCCAGGCTCTGAGCTGGCAGTCAGCACAGAGCCCGACGCGGGGCTCGAACCCACGAACCGCGAGATCGTGACCTAAGGGAAAGTCGGACGCTCAACCGACTAAGCCACCCAGGCGCCCCGCTTTCAAAGTTATTTTAAATATTATTTTTTTCACGAACAGTTCCCATTGGAAACTGTTTACTTTAGCTAGGTCAAAATGCTATAATTTTACTAAATAGATAAATAGGTATATATAGATATAGATCAGTTCATTTACACAAGCACTGAGACAAGATGCATTTAAAACCATCATTTTATAGCAAAATTATATATACACATATATAATGTTAAAATTATTTGCAAACTAATAAAATAAGTTAGGAGTGAACTCAGAATTGAAAGTATTATAACGCCTGCTTTAATTAACAACTCATAGGTATAGGTTATAGATTAAGACAGACAGAATTAGCTATCTGAAATTAGTGATAACTTTAGAACAATGTAAGTGCAAAATTCAAAACATCACTGAGCAATTAATTTAATGTAGACTCCTAAAAATTCCTAGATCTCTCTCTCTTGAAGTATCCAATAGGTAAGCGGTTTTATTTATTTTGAGTTTTAAATATCTCATTTCATGACATGGCTTGAAGCATTTCAATAGTCTCCAGTCCTTTTGTATTTCTCCTAATGAGAATTCCCATTCTAAAATCCAAGAGAAACTATGTCACCTCTCATTTGAAAATTATTCTCAACACTAGCATTGCTTTCATACTTTTTGCAAATATGAGAGTCTTTTTTAAAATTAAGAAATACCGAGTTCCACCACACCACACTAACGTAGATTTACTACTAGCTCCTATAAACAATGGAAAGAAAAAGAAAGAAAGAAAGAAAGAAAGAAAGAAAGAAAGAAAGAAAGAAAGAAAGAAAGAAAGAGAGGAAGGAAGGAAGCAGAAAACAAATAGAACAAAACTAATAATACTTAAAAATTGATATCCTAAAATACTTTAAATTTTTAAATCTCTAAAATACCTTCATTGTATTAGAAGTATTAAAGGTTGTAATACTTTAAAATTAGTAATATTCTATGATACTTATAGCAACTCTATAATATAAATATATATTTGAAAATTAGCAGCACCTGTATATATGGAAGAGAATTTGTTTAGGCTACAGATAATTGTTTGTTCTGGTACTGCTTTATGAGTTATGTTTGACATACAATAAAATTCACCCATGATAAGTGTATAATTCACACAGTTGGTAATTTTATACATCCATGTAACCACCACTATAGTAAAAATATAAAACATTTCATTCACCTAAAAATATTCCTTTGTGCCCTTTGCAGACATTGATGTCCCCTAACTCCTAGTCTCTTTGTCTTATATGTTTTGCAAAGGTTTTTTTGTCAAAAGGCTCACATTTTTTTGTTGACTGTGTCTTCTGAAGATTAAAAGTTGTAATTTTAATAACATGCAATGTGTTCATTGTTTTTCTTTAATAATTTGTGCTGTTTGTGTGATGTTATGAAAAACAAATAACAAGAGAAAACAAGTGTTGCCTAATCTAATACACCCTCCAGAGATGTTATCCATATGTTTGAAGACACTGATCTACAAATTGAAATCCAAATAGTATGTAAAGTAAGGTTCTTTTTGGTTTAGGGTTATTTCTATGTTTCCAGCTTATCTCTTCCTATCTCTCTAACATTATGGAATATTTAGCTTTATTAAATTAAATTCATTACAGAAATTTTAAATCAAAATAACACAGATAATTTTAAAAATAAGGCTATCAGAGAAAAATATTTCAGAAAATTTGGGGATTTCAGAATAGAAAAATATTTTATAAATTATATATAAAAGCACAACATAAAAGTCAATAGTAAAAAAACAAGTGCTTTAAAATTAAAATCTTCTAGAGAAAGAAAAACTATAACAGAAAATTAATACAGAAGTAGAGATGAGAAAAATATTTTAACATTGAGTCTTAATTTCAAAAAAATATAAAATGTTATGACATGTATAACAAAAGTATAATTGAAATAGAAAAATGCAAATCCATACAAATGGGCAGTTTATAGAATAATAGAATTATGGGTAAAGTATAAACAATGCTCAACTTTATGATAATAATGGAAATTATTATCATAAATGGAAAAAAATTATGAGATATGATTGTATAATCACCAGATGAAAAAAGTTGAAAAATCTAATATTACCAAGAGTTGGATAGAATAATGTTGGAAATACAATCTATTTCTAATAAAATTAATTATTTGCATTTTTGATTATTTAATATTTTCACTTCTAAGAATGTACTAGAATTACTCCTGATCAATGCTCAGTCTGAAATTTAGATATACCTTAGGTGAAATAAGGCAGGCCGAAAATGACAAATACTATATGTTCTCACTTATGTTGGAATCGAAAAACAAACAAAAAGGCACAACTCACAAAGAATAGATTGGTGGTTACCTGAGGTGAGAGTTGGAAGGTGGACTGAGTGGAAGAAGGTAGTCAAAAGGTAAAAACATCTAGTTATAAAATAAATAAGTCCTGGAGATGTAATATACATCATGATGTCCAAGGATGGCAGTGGAGTAGGAGGACCCTAGGCTCTTTTTATCCCCACAAACACAACTAGATAACTATCAAATTATCCTAAATATTCTAGAAATTGGCCTGAAGACTGACAGAACAAATTCCACAACTAACGGTAGAGAAGAGGCCACACTGAAGAAGGTAGGCAGTTCAGAGATGTAGTGTAAGGAAGAAACAGATCGCTGATGCTGTAGAGGGAAGGGGGACTTGGTTGCAGAGAAGGGTGAGAGAGGAAGGAGCATACAGTGGAATGCACAAGGAGAAGGTTTCTCCAAAATGATTGGTTTGAAAAATGAGAGAGGCTGAATTACATGAGTTCTTCAACCAGCGGGGCTCAAAGTCTAGAGTTTTAAAGGTCAGTGGCTTGACTAGGATACAGCCTGGAGGGTACTTTTGCTCTTAGAGAAAAAGCAGGCAAACAATCCAGGGATAGAGAACATGGAAACTGCAATCTGATGAGTGCCGGGGACACACAAGGGAAAGATTCTTCGTTATTCTAGGATCTGTTCCCTGAGAGGCGGCATTCACAGAAATAACTCTCAAGAACAAAGAACGTTGCTGGTACCGTTTCCCTTCCCACCCCCTCAGCATAAACCCAGCCATCTGAAGGAAGCAGTTCAGTGTGGACACTGGGACTGATTGCCTAACTTGCTTACACCAAGTCGCACACTCCTGTGCTCTGATGGGATTGCCTCTCTCAGTCAAATTTGTCTCCGTCCATGTGTAGTGGATCCCTACCCCAGAAGACCAGCACAAACACCAACCCATACCGTCTCTGAACCAGAGAGTCCCACAGGACCTCAGTTCTGGTGAAGTTGATGTTCAGTCTCATTTCACAAGCAGACCAGAGCACACCTGGTTAACACTTATACATTCAGGTCTGGGACCAAACACTGCCCACGGCAGGCAAGGAGAACCTCTGCAGGTGAGAGGCCTAAATTAGGAGAGAGCAGCTAAAACACAAAGCAGAGCACACACGGTACACAATGGAAACACTCTCTGAAGCTCTGGGCGTGGGCACTACATGACTTTTCATAAAGCAATTACTTTCAGGAGCAGGAAACATGATGGCTTTTCTAACACAGAGAAGAAGGAAGAAACTTAGATGAAATGCCAAGACAGGGGAATTCTTTTGCAAATAAAAGAACAAGATAAAGCCACTGCCAGAGATCTATGTGAAACAGATATTAGTAACATGACTGATGAAGAATTTAAAGCAACAAAGATAAGGATACTCACTGGTCTTAAGGAAAGCATAGGTGACATCAGGGATACCCTTACCACAGGAATAAAAGAGTTAAAAAAGAATCAGTCAGAGGTGAAAAATGCAATAAAAGACATTGGAAACAAGTTTGAGGCAATGATCAACAGGTTGGAAGAAGCAGAGAAATGGATTAGTGATCTAAAACACAAAATAATGGAAAATAATGAAGCTAAACAAAAGAGAGAAAGAATCATACAACACGAGACAGACTTAAGGAACTCAGCAACTCCACAAAATGTAACAATATTTGCATTATAGGAGTCCCAGAAAAAGAGAGAGAAAAGGGGACAGAAAATTTATTTCAAGAAATAATAGCTGAAAACTTCCCTAATCTGGAGAAGGAAAGATATCCAGACCCAGGAGGCACAGAGAACTCCCTTCAAAATCAACAAAATTTTTTGGATTTTATGGATGTAAAATTTTCAAATAACTAGTGCACTGAATCCAACAGTACATTACAAGAATTGTTCATGAACAAGTATGAATTTACTCCTAGGCTGCAAATTTGTTTCAACATTTGAAAATCAATCAATGTGATATACCACATTAATAAAAGAAAGGATAAGAACCATATGATCCTCTCAATAGATGCAGAAAAAGCAGTTGGCAAAGTACAACATCCATTCTTGATAGAAACCCTCAACAAAATAGGGATATCTCAACATCATAAAGGCATATATGAAAGACCCACAGCTAAAATCATCTTCAATCGGGGAAAACTGAGAGCATTTTCTCTACAGTCTGGAACAGGACATGAATCTTCACTCTCACCACTGTCATTTAATATAATACTGGAAATCTTATGCCTCAGAAAGAAAAGGCATCCAAATCAGCAAGGAAGAAGCCAATCAGAATGGCTAAAATTAAAAACACAGGAAGTAACAGGTGTTGGAGAAGATGTGGATAAAGGTGAACCCTCTTAAACTGTGGGTGGGAATGCAAACTGGTACAGCCACTCTGGAAAACAGTATGGAGCTTCCTCAAAACTTACATATAGAATGACCCTCCTATCTACCATCTGCACAGCTAGGTATTTATCCAAAGAATAAAAAGGATATTGTTTTGAAGGTATACATGCACTCCTATATTTATAGCAGCATTATCAACAAATTATGAAAAGAGCTCAAATGTCGTATATATATCTATATATACATATATATATATACACAATTGAATATTACTCAGCCATAAAAAGGAATTTAATCTTGCCATGTGCAGTGATGTGGATGGACTTAGATGGACTTACAGAGTATTAAGGTAAGAAAAATAAGTCAGTCAGAAAAAGACAAATACCATATGATTTCATTCATAAGAGGAATTTAACAAACAAAACAGATGAACATATGAACACAAAAAATAGAGGCAAGCCAGGAGACAGACTCTTTTAAAAAAATTCTAATTTTTATTTATTTTTGCTTTTCATAGAGAGAGGGGTAGGGGAAGAACAGAGAGAAAGGTAGATACAGAATCTGAAGTTGGCTCCAGGACCTAAGCTGTCAGCACATAGCCCAGATGTGGAGCTCAAACTCACAAACTGCGAGATCATGACCTGAGCCCAAGTCAGATGCTTAACCAACTGAGCCACTAGGAGCCCCAACAGGCTCTTAACTATAGAGAACAAACTGAGGGTTGCAGGAAGCAAGGTGGGTAGGGGATGGGTTAGTGGGTTATGGAGATTAAAAAGGGCACTAAATAGTGATGAGCACTGGATATTGTATGTAAGTGATGAATCACTAAATGTTATCCAACTCACTGTGGGTTAACCAACTAGAATGTAAATAAAAACTAGAAAAAAATAAATATGTATTTGAATGTATTTACCTATGATGGTAAAGCTACTAACTCTTTACCAATATAGATCCCTTCTTTATTCTAAGCACACAAATAAAAAAGTGGTTTCCTAACCTCACCTGCATGTACATGTGGCTACACAACTGGGTTCTGGAAAATGAGTAAAAATTATGTGGGCCATGATGAAGAGATCTTATAGAGTAGTGAAAGTAAAAGTGGGAAGAAACCCGTATCCCTAATGCGTTTTCTGATAACTACCACATGAACAAGAAGAGAATTTTGATTGACTTGATCCCTCAGATACTCAAGCCTAATTGTTAAGCTACTTTTCTTACCTAACTCATATATCTAGACTAGTAATTATCTTGTAGAAGCCGTTCAATAAATGAATACGTACAATAAAAAAATATTTAGACTGAATATTGGTATTATATCTGAAAGAAAAAAATGAACTCTGGGGAAAATATTAGATTCATTTTCTCAAGTTTTAGAGAAAGGCACATGATACCAAAGCATGAGTATCAATATCTAAAATTATATGGCAATAAATTTAATAAGATTGTTTTAGGATTTTAAAAATACCTCTGAAAATGTGATTCGTTTTTGTTTTTCATGTTATATTTTTAGGTTTGAAAAATTATTAAAACCTGATTGTATAGAAAATCAGACAATAAATATTTGTATATACATAAACTTCTATTTAAAGATAAACATTGATTATGGAAAAACACATATTTAGCTAAATGGTTCAGTGTAATTGAGGTCACCATTTAGTCATTTAGAAACCGTCATCACTAAATGCTTTTAAATATTCTATGAATCATGTAATTGCTTTGAGTATTTGTGTAAGCACTGTAGTTCATTGTAGAAAATGTACCTGCTATGATATGGGTCTCTTATAAAGTCATATTGATGAAATTTTTAAAACAACCCTGCAGCTAGATCTAATCTGGGACTAGATATCAGTAGGTTTATTCTCAAAAGGAAAAAAAAAAGTAATCAAACCTTACCTCTTCCATTTATAGTCTCAAATCAAAGGTGAAGAGGCATTAACAATTTAAACACATATTACACAGTTTTTTAAATATCAAGCATACCAAAATTCAAGTATTTCTGATAAATCCAGATGGCTATAATTGCTAAGGATTTAGTTAATTACAATTATTTTGAATTCAAAATGTGCACTTCCTTATAATTCATTTTAAATTACTTGATTTCTTCCTGCATTATTGATGTCATTAGCAAAACCAAGATGCTACTAAGCAAATAATCTGAAGAATTAAAAACTGATAAATTAACCTCTTAGGAGTATATACCTATAAACCATGTCATTTAAAACTGAATGCAGCATTTTTGATGCTTTGACCAGGAGAGGAGAGACTATAAAAATTGTCTATATCAATGTTTATACCAAAGTAATTAAATAATCATGTTTAAAAGAAGAAATTGGTTACATTATTTTAATTATAGACTGATTTACAGTATTTAGTACTAGTGCACAGAAACCTAATCAAATCTTTCCTTATAAGAAATAAGATTGTGGGGGCGCCTGGGTGGCTCAATCGGTTAAGCGTCTGACTTCTGCTCAGGTCATGATCTCACGGGTTCGTGGGTTTGAGCCCCACCTCAGGCTCTCTGCTGACAGAGCCTGCTTCAGATTCTGTATCTCCCTCTTTCTCTGACCCTCCCCTGCTCACGCTCTCTCTCTCTCTCTCTCAGAAATAAATAAAAAAAACATTTAAAAATTTTTAATAAAAAGAAATGAGATTGTGATCTCCTATATTCAACCATATTGAAAATTTTCATTTCTAGACAGTAGCACTAGCAGAAATAAGACATATCAAAATTTTAGGATACTCTCAATGTACATAACTCAAGTTATTATATTTATTCTGTAAATGTTCACATTCTTTTCACAAAACACCTTTTCATGAAGTTTAACCTTTGTGGCTCATTGTTTCTAATCAACATGGTTATGTTCATTTTTCACCTTCAACACCTGCAGTTCCATAGACATTCTCTACATCAGAAAATGGGGTCTCTTAAAATGGGGCCAGGCTTTTAAAAAATGTTTTCTCGTTAAATTCCCTATGATGTAAGTATCAAATCCTTTTATGTTTCTGAATAATCTTTATATCAACCTCTGCTTATGAACATTTTATTCATCATTACAATAGAATTTCCCACTGCGTTTTATTTGTAAATATTTTTTCCTTTCCCAATACCACCATAACTTTCTTTGGGTCATGTCTTTCCATTTGTTTTTATTGTATGCATAGATTTAGACTAAAAACCATTCTGATTATGGTGATGGCCTTGGGATAGGCAGTCAATCTAATCATGTGTTTGTGTGTATGTGCGTGTCTATTTCAATATAGGAAATATAGAAATTTAAATTGCAACAGCCATATCACCTCTATGATAGAAAAACCTACCTCAGACTAAGCCTAAGTGACAACAAATTAATTTCTCTTGTTCTTAAGGCAAAAGTACCTGGATCCATTATTCTCAATTCTCTCTACCTTCTCTCCTTCCCTTCTCTTCTAATACCTTGGAAAATACTGTCAGGCTTATTTGAAAAGATACAACAAAACTAACCATTTGTCACCATTCTAGACTAGTATAACAGTCTTCTAATAATTATCATTTTTCTATTCCTACCACAATATATTTTCACCAAATAGCCAGAAACAGTATTTCTGTTTGGACTATAATATAATAGCTTAGATTTAAAATAGCCCTCACCCAGAATATTTGCAAATGATACCACCAATAAAGGGTTAATACTCAAAATCTATAAAGTTGTTATAAAACTCAACACCCAAAAAACAAATAATCCAAGTAAAAAATGGGCAGAAAATATGAATAGACATTTTTCCAAAGAAGACATACAGATGGCCAACAGATACATGAAAAGATGATCAACATCATCTTATCATCAGGGAAGTGTAAATCAAAACTACATTGAGATGTCACCTCACACCTGACACCTCACCTGTCAGAGTGGCTACAATTAGCGATACAAGAAACACCAGGTGTTGGTGAGGATGTGGAGAAAGGGGATTTTTTGTACTCTTGCTGGAAATGAAAACTGTCATATCCACTCTGAAAAACAGTATGGAGATTCCTCTAAAACTTAAATATAGAACTACCCTACAATCCAGCAATTGCACTACTAGGTACTTACCCAAACATTAAAATACTAATTCAGAGGGATACATGCACCCTGATGTTTATAGCAGCATTATCTACAATAGCCAAATTATTGGAACAGCTTAAGTGTCTATCAACTGATGAATGGATAAATAAGATGTGATATATTCATATATATACATATATATGTATATATATAATGAAATTTTGCCAATTGCAACAATATGGATGGAGCTAGAAAGTATTATGCTAAACAAAATAAGTCAGTCAGATAAAGACAAATACCATATGATTTCACCCATGTGTGGAATTTAAGAAATAAAACAAAGAAACAAAGAATCAAAAAGAGAGAGTGAGAGAGAGGCAAACAAAGAAACAGACCCTTAAGTATAGAGAACAAATTGATGGTTACAGAAGGGAAGTGGGTGGGGGAAATTGGTTTAAATAAATTGCGGGGATTAAGGAGAGTACTTGTTATGATTAGCACCGGGCATTAAATGGAAGTGTTGAATCACTATATATACACCTGAAACTAACATTACACTGTATGTTAACTAACTGGAATTTAAATAAAAACTCTTTAAAAAGCCTGCTTTCATGAGCAACTAGAGAAGTGAAATAAAAACTCTTTTAATTTGCTTTGAATGCGCCAAAGCAAATCTTCAGCCAGGAATAAAGATCCCAGAATTACAAGAAGAGAAACACTCAGAAGTGAGTTGAGTACTTTCTTTTTCTTTTTCCTTCAAGACTTGCCAATTTCTATGAGGTAGGCCAATTTCTATTTGGGCCTAGAGATCAAATAGAAAGCATCTGCTTTGTATCAACATATTGAAACTTGCAGAGTGTATCTGCAGGTAAATGGATAGCCTTAAATGTCTTTGCGCGTGTGTGTGTGCATGTGTGTGTGTGTATGTACATGTGTGAGTGCATACCAAGAATGAACAGAGTTAATAAAATTTTAAAAATGTAAAACAAGGGAATAATAAATATCTTGTCAAATTTATTTATATATAAACTCAAAGAAAGATGGATAAAAGAGAAAAAGAAAGAGAGCAGATTGTCAAAATTAGTAATGAAGAGAACACACTAATAACTATTCTACAGCATAAATGGATAAGAGATTATCCACAAAGTAAACTCCAAATCTAGATTATTTTACAGTTAATCTTCTCAAATATTTGAAGAAGAAACATCCATCAGTTTCATGTAAATACTTCAGTATAGAAGGAAGATAGGAAGAACAATTTATTTTTTTCAATGATGCTAATATAAACTATTTATCATAACTGGGTACAGTCATTACAAAAAAATGAAAATATTAGGCCAACATCTTGCATGTATATAAACATAAAAACCTCAAACAAATATTTACAAATGTGCATCAGCAAAATATAAACATAATAATAGGTCACACTCAAATTCGAATTTATTCCTGGAATGAAAATTTAATTTATCCTTTGAAAAGACAGACATAGTATTACATCACATTGAAAGAAAAAAGAGAAAAATAATAGGATAATATAATAGATGAAAAGAAGTCTTTTGATAAAATTCAAATCTCTGTTATGACAAAATACTTTAAAAGACCAAGCAGATTAGAATTCGAAGGTATTTTCTTAATATGAAAAAGTCTATTTAGTGGGTCATCTGGGCGGTTTACTTGGCTAAGGTCCAACTCTTGTGTGCCCAGTTCAAGCATCGTTCATGGGTTCAAGTTCCACATCAGGCTCTGAACTCTCAGCATAGAGCCTGCTTGGGATTTTCTCTCTCCCTTTCTCTCTGCCCCTCCTTCTGTCTCTCTTTCTGTGTCTCTCTTTCAAAATAAACAAATAAAAAAAGAAACAGTCTATTTAGAAACAACAACAAAAAAAAACCTTTTAGCAAACATAATACTTTATGTGAACTCTTCAGTATTTTCTCTATAACATCAGGAATGAGTCGATCGTGTCTAAGTTGAAACTCTCCATAGAAGTCTTCAGGACTATTTTCTGATGGATATTTGTACTGCACACTACCCTGAAGAGAATTCTAAAACAGGTACATACATGCAGCAGATTATGAAAAAGCTTCAATATGGTGGGAAAGTACAGTGGGAAGAGTGCTTTCTTCAATAATGGAGCTTATTTAACTGTGTTTTCACATGGAAAAATTAAATCTTGATTTCTACATCATTCCTTATACAAAAATAAATTTTAGGTATATGGTGTATGAAATATTTAAAAAGAGAGGAAACTCCTAGAATATAACACAGGAAAACATCTTCTTGACATTAGGATGAGTGGAAAATCATAATTAGAAATCAAAACATGATAATTATATATTAAAAGACTGACAAATTTGGATACCTTTAAAGTTAAGATTGATCAGAAGAAGGGCAAAAATAGTTGGGGAGAAGGAGGGAGGTAAACCATGAGAGACTCTTGAACGCTGAGAATAAACTGAGGGCTGATGGGGGTGGGGAAGAGGGGAAGAAGGGTGATGGGCATGGAGTAGGGCACTTGTTGGGATGAGCACTGGGTGTTATATGGAAACCAACTTGACAATAAACTATTTAAGAAAAAAATTAAAAAATAAAGTTAAAATTGATCAAAGACACCATTACCAGGTTGAAAATAATCCACAGAGTATATCCTTCAATAAATGAATGGATACACAAACTATTTATCATTTGATTGATGTGAAATATTTTTGGGATGGAATATTATTCAGCAATAAAAGAAAATGGGCTACAAAGCCACAAACAGATGAAGAGAAATCTTAAGTGCTTATTACTAAGTGAAAAGAGCTAGTATGAAAAAGCTATATACTGTATGATTCCAACTCTATGACCTCCTAGGAAAAGCCAAACTATGGAGACAATAAAATACCCAGGGTTGCCAAGAGCTTGGGAGACAAAAGAAAAGATCAATAGGTGAAACACAGGGAATTTTTAGGGCAGTGAAATTATCCTGTATGAAATTATAATGATGAATACATGATATTATGCATTTGGAAAAATCCATAGAATGGTACAATATAAAGAGTGAAACTTAATGTAAGCTAGGGACTTTAGTTAATAGTGTATCAATATTAGTTAATCAATTGTGACACATATATAACATGAATACAAGATATCAGTCAATAGGGAAAAGTTTGTGTTTAGTACAGGGGCAGGTATAATGAGAACTCTACTCAATTTTCCAGCAAACATAAAATAGCTCTAAAAAATGAAATTTATCATAAAAAAATTCACAGAGTAGGAAAAAGTATTTGCAATGTACATGTTCAACAAAGAACTCCTATCTAAAAGCTCCCAAATAGTAAAAATGTATAAATAATCTAATTCAAAATGAGGAGGAAATGTGAAAAGGTACTTTAAATCTAGACTATCCAAATGGCCAATAAATACGAAAAAGATTCTCAAAATCATTAGCTATAGGGTCAGCCAAATTTAAGTCATAAAGAAATGCCACTAACATATCTTCAGAGTGGCTAAAATTAAAAATAATATCTAGTGAGGATATAGAAAAATTGTCACTCTTATAAAACGAGTGGGAATATTCTTTCCACAAATACCTGCATGCCTTGTTTTCTTGTTTCTTTCAAGTTTCTTCTTACATAGTATCAACTCATAGTGGACTTTCTTTTTTTTTAATTTTTTATATTTATTTATTATTGAGACAGAGAGAAACAGAGCATGAGTGGGAGAGGGGCTGAGAGAGAGGGAGCCACAGAATCCGAAGCAGGCTGTAGGCTCTGAGCTGTCAGCACAGAGCCTGACATAGGGCTTGAAATACAAACCATGAGATCATGACCTGAGCCAAAGTCTGGTCTGCCACATAACCAACTGAGAACCAGCCAGGTGCCCTCATAGTGGACTTTCTTAACCATCCTATTTAGAATAATCTTCCGTTCTCAGGGTAGCTGGGTGGCTCAGTCAGTTAAGTGTCTGACTTCAATTCAGGTCATGTTCTCACTGTTCATGAGTTCAAACCCTTGCATCAGGCTCTCTCTGTTAGCACAGTCGAATCCCCTGTCCTCCTTATTCTCCACCCCACTCACACTCATGCTCTCCATCAAAAATAAACATTTACTAAAAAAATAAAATAGTCTCCCATTCCCCATTTGTATATCCTTATTTATTTCATTTTTTCTTAATTCTTACTGCTGCTTCTCATATTTTTTTATTTTGTTCACTGCTCTACTCCCAGCTTCTGAATAGTACACAGCATGTATTTGGCTTTCAATAAATAAAAGTTGAATGAATGAATGAATGAATCAGTCAATCAACTGATCAATGGAGGCAACTTGAATTGAGTTTTCTATCACTTTCAAATTACATGTTGGTAAAATGAGTGATAAAATATTATAAAATAATGATAATAATAATTATGATAATAGCTGATATGTGCAATACTTACTGTAACAAATATGTGTGTGTGTGTGTGTACATATAACACTAATTTAATCCTCACAACAATCCTAAGAGGATACCAATATTTTCTTGTTTTATCAGTAAAAGAAAAACTGAGGAATAAGGAGAGTGGACTCTTCACAAGGCTAATAAGTGGGGAAGCCTATATAAAAATATAGGGGTGCCTGGATGGCTCTGTCAGTTAATCGTCCAATTCTTGATGTCAGCTCAGATCATGATCCCAGGGTCATGGGTTTGAGCCCTATATTGGATTTTGCACTGAGTATGGAGCCTGTTTAAGATTCTCTCTCTCTTTCTCTCTTTTCCTCTGCCCCTCCTTTTCTTGCACTCATGCTCTCTCTCTCAAACAAAAAAATACAGTGTAAGTTCATTGTACAACCTCTAAATTTTTAGGATAGATCAAATTTCCCTTCACTAAGTGGTGTTAATTAATATAAGGGCAATACATATATAGGGGAATAATCTAATTTTACTAATTAAAGAACATCATGTCTTATCTATCAATCATCTATCTATCTATCTATCTATCTATCTATCTATCTACACACACAGAAGACTGGACAAATAGCATACTCCTAATTCAGTGTATGCCCTACTTAGCTTCCCAGTCCTCATTATGGGTTAAGCATCAACCACTGATAATGTTTGGGAATGGGGATTACGTCAAATCCTTAGAGAAGCTAATTCTGAGTCCTTCTTAGAGAATATTAATTGCCCCATAGCTACTCTCAGTTGTTTAGAGAAACAAAATTCTGGCTAGAGGTTTGCCTTCTGGCTTGATACAAGCAAATACAAGTCATTATAAATTATGTAAGATAATTTGAAGGTACTAGAGCTTTCATATCATTACCTTTGTCAATGCAGGAGATGGTAAATAAAGCCTCAACACATTACCAGAAAAACTCCAGAGACCAGGTTGAACTTAACATTCAATTTCCAAAGGTGTTTAGGAAATGCTAAGTTAAGTAAGACCAGACCTCAGGTTTACCCAAAATTCTGTTCTTATTTAAATGAGAGCTAACACCAATGCCATCTTTCCAGAGGCACCACTGTTCTTTCCCTGAATAATTCATTTTATTTTATTTCTCAGGAAATATCTATAACAGCAATCATAGAGTACAGAATAGAGGATGTTAAATTATTAAAAAGACCTCATAAGTTTTGTAGCTATGAAAGTTATTTAATATATTGAATAATGTTGAAGAAGATCAGTAAAGGTCTTTGCCTTATAGCATAGCATAGGTTCATTTGAATGTGCCAGAGATAACCTTGGATTCTGCAAGAAAGAAATGTATTTCTCTATCAGGTTAAATTTCACCTATATGTAATGCAGGCCTAGTAAGGTAGCCCTATTTCTTTTCAGACTCAGACCTATTCCAGATTTCTTTCTCATTATCCCTAGGGGAAAGTCTTATATAAATTATCCAAGGTGTGGCTCCACTCATAAAAATGCAGATTTCAAGCAAAAATAAGAAATTTAGAAAAAGAAAAATCAAAGTGTCATGCTACTTCTGTCAATGAAATATTCAGAAGGTTTTTTGTTTTGTGATGTTTTGTTTAGTTTCATTGTGTTGTGTTTTTAGTAGGCTCCAAACCCAACGTGAGGCTTGAACTCATGACCCTGAGACCAAGATCACGAGCTTTGACACCTGAGCCAATCAAGTCCCCTAACATATCCAGTATGTTTGACAAATCACTTGCCCCTAAATTCTGACTAGAAATAAGTCACATAGTGTGACATCTAACTTCAAGGAAATTTGGTAAATATAATATTCACTGTGCATGACTATGTATCTAGCAAAGGGTCAGGACTTTTACTATTTTAGAAAGAAGTTTTTGTGGGATAACTAGCAGCCTTGATTACAGTTGTCATGATGCAATTCAATGGGAAATCATTTTCAAGCCACACCTCAACTGGAATAACTCTTTCTGTCAAGAGAAATGTACTGTCACATGCTAAATGCAAATAGAAAGATACTCCTACAGAAAAATACAGCTAAATTGCAGTTTTGCTGTGTTTTGCTCTGGTGAGCATACATAATGTATAAAGAAGTTGAATCACTATGTTGTCCACCTGAAACTAACATAACATCGAGTGTTAACTATACTCAAATTAAAAAAGGTTTTTTTTTTTAAAGATTTACTGTAAGTCAGGAACTGCTGATAAGCCACTAAAGCTCTTCTTTAGGTGCTATAAAATGTCTATGTTTCATGTACTTCTAGAGAACTCATTAGGATATCATAGTAGGACCCATTTGGAGTTAGGAAAAATGTGTATACAAACATTATTTTTAAAGACTTACAAATTAAAGAAGATGAACAACTACTGCCAGGGATTGAGAATTTCTGAAAGGGGATCTGACTGAAGTAAAGAATGTATTGTGACTCTTAGACCAGAATCAGCTAAAACTGAAGAATTCAAATGTTAGAATTCTTTTTAACAATGTAGAATTCATTTTACAACAATCTCTTAGGAAAGAGAAGTAGATATTAGTACAAACACCCTTATGTATTGAACACCAATTATGTATTGAAAATAATTTGACATTAATAATAAAAACACTGTTTTTGACTTGTAGTTTACACCATACAAATAAATATATCAGGCTGCAAGTAATAGAAAGCCCAACTTCCAACAGTTTAACCACATAGATATATACATTTCTCATGTACTAGGAAGTACAGAAATATACTCCAGTAGCTCAAAAATATAATTGACTCATTTTATTTTAGCTCAGTTATCTTTCGCATTCAGTTTTCAACTCGGTGTTTGAAAAATGGTTATTTATTTCTCAAGTATGATATTTGAGTTAGATGAAGGGAGCAGAAAGTCGTCTAGCTAAGGAAAAAGGTAAAGCTTTGTTTCTTAAGTTTTTTAACAGCTCTTATTCCAAAATAGGTCAGTATTGTATAATATAAACATCCTTTAAAAAAGAAAGCCTGGGAGATATGAAATTAGAGGAATATCAAGAAAATGAATCTATCTTGGTTGTTGGGTGGTCAATGAATAATGTCTGCCAAACTGCAAGTATTCTTTTTAAAGCTACTACATATTTATTTACACTTACTTTCAACAAAACCTTTTTTGTTTTTATAAAATACCGAGATTAAAGACTCTCTCTGAGATTTGGCAAGAATACTCTCTGATCCAGTAAACTTTGATAAATACAGTAAAGATTTTGCTGCTGAGATTGGGTGTGTCCTATTACTGTTCAGTAAATATCCACTCCTTAGCCCCATGCCACACACACACACTTCCATGGCAAGAATAAATTTCCCAGACCATAAACATTGAGCTTTGTTGCACAACTTTTCTTTGACTTCATACTAGGTAAATTGTACTTTTAAGTGCTTTGATGAGGCTTCGACATTTGACTTGCTTTACCTAATGGGATTTTAGTGGATGAGAGGCAACCCAAGGCTTAAATGAGATGAATGTTGTTCTTATTCTACAATTTCCTGTAATTTACCATTAGAAGGATATTCTTTGGCTTGTTACTCGTTCAAAAGAAGATAAGAGATACAAGAAGGAAACTTGTACCCACTATTTGGTGACAAGCCTATCTAAACCCTTAGGTGAGCCAGATCCCAGCACACTTACAAATGAGTAAGCAATAAATAAATGTTTATTCACAGAAAGTTTTAGGTTGTTTCTTATGCAGCATTGTTGTGGCAATTGATGACTGATTCTTTGGGCAAAACAACTAAAACAATCCTCCTTAAAATTGAGTTAGCTGTTGAGGATGTTAACCTTGTGGCATTGGTAATATAATCCTCTAGATGCTAGTTAGTCATGTTTATTCTTATTTCTCTCAACAGAATATTAACTTACAGAGGTCAACTAAAGTGATATTATACATATCTGCAACTTCATAGTCCTTAATAACTCATTAAAATTTTAATACTTATGAAAAAAGATTAATTATAAATCCAAGAAATAAAATAGCAACTATTTTACATAAAAATCATGAAATTTGGAAGTATTTGGATTTCAAATAAGGCAAGCAGCAACAAGCACTTACTTATTCATACCATATGATTTAAAATCATGTAATAGAAGAATAAAAGTAAATTTTATACAAAGGAGAAACCCAGGTGATGTGTTCAGAATCACTTTTTTACGTCATGAACTGTAAATGGTCTGAAAAATTTCCCTACTTGCAGGTTCATAGTTACAGGAGACTGGAAGAAAACATGAGACTCCTGGGTCAGTGTGGTATTGACATTAGGATACAGATTTTAAACCAATGTGTTCAGTAGTGGAAAAATAATAGTGTTTTGAACAAATTATGCCAGAACAACTGGCATAAATATCTTTATGGAGAAAAAAAAATGAACCTAGAGTGGTGTTAGTTGGAGTGGTAGAGCAAGGGCCTCTAAATATTTAGTCCTTTATAGCAGTAATGATATCCTGGGAGAAAAATAGGTAAAAGTCAACTTTTTCAGAACCTGAAAATGAATCATATTCTTGGAGTATTTGTTCAAGAGAAATAACAGAAAATTGGTAAGACAGGTGAGCTCTAAGGCGTTTTAGTTTGTGCTATTTCCATTTCCCTCTCTCCAGCTTCATAGTAGCTTTGCAAACCAACAGTCTAATAATTATGGTAGCTGTGAAGTGCAACAGCCTAGCAGTCACTGGAGAGAGCATATAGGGTCTGAAGTCTCCGAAAACCAAATCCCTCAAGAACTGTTATTACCTGACAAGTAGGAAGTGCAAGCAAAAATGGAGACCTCAGCAGAGTTGTCAATTGCCTAAGATGTGTGTTAACACATATACACAGAGCACTGTAGTAAAGGTCAGGAGAATTGCTAATTCCAGGCATTTAAGGGAATCCTGTCTAATTACTAGCTGATCACATGATAACTGAGCAGAGACTTCTGTGGGCACGTAGGACAAAAAACATAGACTTAGAAGAATTAGTTCAATAAAGTCAGTAAGTAAATAAACAGAAACAACCACACATAACAACAACAAATCAACAATAATAAACAGTAACAACAATAAAACTTGGAAAGGAGAAATTCTACTTGAGAGTTGGTATATTATGTTCTTTTAAAAGTTCAGCTCTGGGGCACCTGGATGGCTCAGGTGGTTAAGGATCGAACTTTTGATTCTGGCTTAGGTCATGATGATCTCAACGTCGTGGGATTAAGCCCCATATTGGGCTCCCCATTAGGCTTGGAATCTGCTTAAAATTCTCTCTCTCCTTCTCCATCTGCCCCCCCACTCTCTCTCAAGAAAAATAAAAGTAAATAAAAGCCCAGCTTTAAGTTAAATATATATGAGATATGCATAAAAACAAGAAAATATGGCACATACACCTAAAAAAAAGCAGTCAATATAAACTATTCCTGGGAAAACCAGACTTTAGACTTGTTAGAAAAGAATTGACTTAAGCTATTTAAACTATGTTCAAATAAATAGGGGCGCCTGGATGGCTCAGTCAGTTAAACATCTGACTTCGGCTCAGGTAATGATCTCACAGTTCATGTGTTCGAGCCCCGCATCAGGCTCTGTGCTGACAGCCAGCTCAGAGCCTAGAGCCTGTTTCAGATTCTGTATCTCCCTCTCTCTCTGACCCTCCCCTGCTCACTCTGTCTCTCTCTCTCTCCCAAAAAAAAAAATTTTAAACTATGTTCAAATAACTAAAGGAAACTAAATTTAAGTACTAAAAGAAAATATGATAATAATAATGTCTCACTAAATTAAAGAATATGAGTAAGAGATAAAATATTCTTATAAATAAAAATTTTGATTTTACAAATTTTTATAAATAAAAAATAGAAATAAAAAAATAGAAATTATTATGTAAAAGGATAATAATAACAGAGATGGGGAAAAAAATCACTCTGAGTTCAAGATCATATTTGAAGTGGTGTAGAAAAGAATTCTTGAGGTTATCCAACTGAGTAATCAAAAGTCAAAAAAAAAAGAAAGAAAGAAAGAAAAGAAAAAGAAAATATGAACAGTTTTGGCAACCTATAGGACATTCACTCAAATGTAAGATATAGTGAGCGTCCCAGAAGAAGACACAAAGGGAAAGAAATCATAATTGAGCGGCTGAAATCTTCCCAAATTTTATTTAAAGTCATTAATGTACACATTAAAGAAGCTCAAAAAATAGAATATACTCAAAGAAAGCCAGAACCAGACTAATTGCATTTAAACTATTTTAAGACAGAAGTGCCTGGGTGACTCAGTCGGTTAAGGATCTGACTTCAGCTCAGGTCATGATTTCACAGTTGTGAGTTTTAGTCCTTTCTTAGGCTCTGTGCTGACAGCTCAGAGCTTGGAGACTGCTTCAGTTTCTGTCCCCCTGTCTCTCTACCCCTGACCTGCTCATCCTCTGTCTCCTTCAAAAATAAAAACATTATAAAAAGAAAAATTAAATTGTCTCAAGACAAAGACCAAAAGAAGTGACTCTGCATAAAGGGATCTACACTATATTATTTTCCTATTGTTACTATTTTAAAATGGGCATAAACTTAATGGTTTTAAATGACACAAATCAGTTATTTTATGCTTTCAGAAGTCAGAAATCTTAAATTAATCTCACTTGCTAAAATCAAGGTGTCAACAGGCCTAAATTTCTTCTAAACATTCACTCTAGGGAAAAGGTCTTTTTCTTCACTCTAGGAAAATTGTCTTTTCAATTTTTAAAGGCTGCCTGCATTCCTTGGGTCATGATACCATTCCTCCATTTTCAAAGCCATCAAATGAACTCAAATCTTTCTCATGCTCCTACATCTAGCTGAACCTCTGTCTTTTGTCTCCTCTTCTACTTATAAGGACCTTTATGAGCATATTAGGCCCACCCTGATTATTCTGGATAATCGCTCCAACTCAATGTTAGGTGATAAACAATCTTAATTTCATCTGCATTTTTAATTTCTCTTTCCTATAAAATCTAACATATTCATGGATTCCAGATATTAGGATATGAACATCTTTGGAGGACTATTATTCTATCTATCATATTTTATAAGATTAAAAGCTGATAGCTCATCATAAAGCATAAGCAGCCAGAAAGCAGTTAGGTAATATATTTGAAGTACTGAACGATTCAACTATCAACTAAGAATTCTACAAAACTATCTTGCAGATATGACAGAATAATTAAGATAGTAATTGTTATATAAAAACAGAAAATATATTGTGAGCAGACCTGCACTACAAGACATATAAAGGACGTCCTTCTGGCAGATAGGAAAGGAAATAAAGTATATTCACTTATTCAAAAATGTGGCCATCTTTGGGGGAAATTTCTCTGCCTTACACAGAAGGAAACTTCTTCAACCTCATGAATGCTGTCTACAAAGAACCACAGATAACATCATATTTAATTTTAAAAGACTGAAAGCTTTCCTTCTACTATCAGGGACAAGGTAAAGATATCATCTCTCATCCCATTTATTAAACATTGTACTGGAAATTCTATCTAGGTCTGTTAGGCTAAAAAAGTAAATAAAAGAAATCAAGAATGAACAAGGAGAAGTTAAACTATATTTCTAGAAAACATAGTCACATATATATATATGTATGTGTATATATAATGTGTATATATAATATATATATATATAATTTAATGAAATGCACAAAAAAATATAAGAACCCCAAATAACAAGACAAAACTTAACAGGACACAAGATCAACGTATAAGAATGAAATATATTTTATACCTTAGCAAAGAAGAATTCAAAAAATGAAATTAAGAAAACAATTCCATCTAAATAGCATCAAAAAGGATAAAATACTTAAAAATAAAACTAAGAGAATTATTGCAAGATCACTACACTAAAAACTACAAAATTTGATGGAAGGAAGATAAAGAAGATCCAAGTAAATGGAATGGCATCTCAGGATCACGGATCAGAAGACTTAATATTGGGAAGATAGTAATACTCTCCAAATTGATCTGAAGATTTAAAGAAATTGCTGTCTATGACTATTCCACCCTGAACCTTCCCGATCATGTGTAAAGATTTAAAGAAATTCCTATCAAAATCCTAGCCACCTTCTTTTTGTGCCCCTGCAGACTAACAAGCAGATCCTAAAATTCACATAAAAATGCAAGCAATTGAAAACAATATTGTAAAAGAACAATGTTGGAAGACTTACACTATGTGATTTCAAAACTTACTGGAGAAGTATAATAATCAGAATGTTATGATATTTGCATTGGAATAGACATATGGATAATGGAATATAATTGAGATTCCCAGAATAAAGCCTTAAATTTACAATCAATTGGCTCTTTCTATGATGATTCCATGATAATTCATTGGGGAAAAGAAAATCTTTCTGAAAAATAGTACTGGGACAATTAGATATCCACATGCAGAAAACTAGAGCTAGACCTACTGAAGAATTCCAGCTTATATAAAATTTTAGAAAGGACAAATCTAGTCTAATATGACAGCAAAGAGATTTTTCTCTGGTCCAAAGATAGGAGAGAAGACAGTGATTGTCTGTAAGGAGATACAAGGAAACATTTTTGTGGGATGAAAAATTTTATATCTAGAACATGGTAGTTGCTCCAGTTCATAAACTGTTTCAACCTCATCAAAATATTTACATAAACATGTATATTTGAGCATATATAAATAAGACCTCATTAGAGATAATAAAAATAACATGAAGCTGTATAATACAGTTCTGTATTCTAGAAAATATTAACTTTATTTCTAGGAAAAAAATACTTAAGAAACACATTTGAAAAGATTTTAAAATAAAATAATTTATATGAGGCACCTGGGTGGCTCAGTCGGTTAAGTGTCTGACTTTAGCTCAGGTCATGATCTCATGGTCCATGAGTTTGGGCCTCGTGTGGGGCTCTGTGCTGACAGCTCTCTCTCTCTGTCTCTGTCTCTCTCTCTCTTCCTCTGCTTCTTTCTCCCAGTCTCTCTCTCTCTCTAAAATTTAAATTTAAATTAAAAAAAAAAAAAGTAACCTTGGGGCACCTGGCCCAGTTGGTTAAGCATTAGGCTTTGGCTCAGGTCATGATTGCTTGGCTTGTAAGTTGGAGCCCAGCTTTGGTCTCTGTGCCGACAGCTCATAACCTGGAGCCTGTTTCAGATTCTGTGTCTTCCTCTCTCTCTGCCCCTCCCCTGCTGGTTCTCTGTCTCTTTCTCTCCCTCTCAAAAATGAAATTTAAAAAGTTAATTAAAAAAAGTAATTTCTCATTAGCATAGAAAGTTTGCTGGAAATAAAATGATTTTGTAGTGCATTGTGTTGGTATTAAGTGCTTTTTCATTTTGCTAATGACTGTTAGAAAATTAATTTCACCAGTAATTCAGACTTATCCAAAAACTAAACAAAACACAAGTATTGCTGTATAAATTGTAAGTTTGTCATTTTAAGAGAAATATAATCATAAATAATTCACCCCGGGTCTCTGAAATACTCCTAGTGATTTAAGACTTGAGCACATGCTTTAGTCTTTCTTTTTTCTTTTTTAATGTTTATTTATTTTTGAGAGAGAGAGAGAGCACACATGTGTGCATGCATGAGTTGGGGAGGGGGAGAGAGACACACACACAGAATCCAAAGCAGACTCCAGGCTCTGAGCTCTCAGCATAGAGCCCGATGCAGGTCTCAAATTCAGAAGCTGTGAGATCATAACCTGAGCCACCCAGGCACCCCCATGCTTCAGTCTTTTTATCTATATATTTATTTTCCTTTTCACTACTCACGTAACTCATTACTGACTTATGATTCTGCTTTTCAACTTTGACAGTTGATAATGGAAGCTATCATATCAAAGCAATGTGAGCAACATTAATTAATATTAAAAGCAAGTTCAAAGTAAAAGACATAAAACTGTCTTCCAGTTTGATAGAGCCAAAGAGAGAGGTATTAGGGTAGCAAACAAATGTTTTCTTTCTTCTCCTTCTTTTGTTAACTAGCCTTGATCATGATCCAAAGGGACAAGTGTAGTAAACATATCAACTTGTCCTTGGCTGCATAGAATACTTTTTTCAATTTTAGATTATGTGCTTGGTGAGAAGTGTCTCTCCTCGTGAAGTTTATGTACAATTGAAGAAAGTCTATCTTGGGGATAAATGTCATTTTTATTTTTGGATAGAAAACAATTTGCTGTATCTGAAGCCCATACCAATATTAAAGAATGAGTGAGCACCCGTGTAAACAGTCAACCTTCTCCTTTCCCTCCAGGACACTGCAGGTAATGTAATACCCCCTTTGGAAACTAGTCCCTTGCCTATTTAACCCATAATTCCATACATTCAGACTTGCTCTAGCATCTAGTAAAAATCATTTTTCCTTAAGAAAAGATTTAAGGACTATAAGCCTATGATTTACCATTTCAGCATCAAGTCAACTGCACTGCCAATTTTCTCTTTAAATGACACCTCAGCCCTAATTCCCATCATTTGTTTCACTGTCCACAATCATTCCACCATCTTGCCTCTTAAGTCCAGTAACTTGGTTCGTTTTGTATGCCTCTATGGCATATTCTTCTAAATTAAAGGTCATATAGATTTGTTTTAATTTTTCTTTTTGTACACAATGCCTACATTGTTTTTGGAATACATGTTGAGTTCTATAGCTGTCCACTGAAATAATCCTTTCCTTTAGAATTAGTTGTTGCTGGAGCACCAGAGTGGTTCAGTTGGTAAAGTGTCTGATCCTTGATTTCAGCTCAGGTCATGATCTCACGGTTTGTGAGACCGAGCCACATGAGCACAGAGCCTGCTTGGAATTCTCCTCTCTCTCTCCTCTCCCACTTGCACAGTGCTCTCTGTCTCTCTCAAAATAAATAAACTTAAAAAAAAAGAATTAATCATTGCTGTGCTAGATACATTATATTTATGACTAAAGAGGTGCCCTGAAACCTTAACTCTTTTATTCCCTACTATTACTAACCAACACTCACTTTTACCTAATAATCTAGATTTCCCCAAAATAGTGTCCTATTTTGATAGCCCCTCACAAACCTCAGTATCCACACAGACTCCTGTTTCAAGCCCACTTCTGTTCCAGTAAATGTGCCATTAGTCCAGTTCTTATATCATAATGATGAACCAATATTATATTTTTCAGGAATAAACAATCATATTCCCTAGGGATAAACAGTATGCTGTCTGAAAGAACATGGATTCAAGAAGCTGAGTGAACTGAGTGACACCTTATTTGTTATCCTTTAATTTCTTAAATTCTACTTTTCTAGAAGGTTAAATATTTAAATTTATGTGGTAGTCTTCATTCCAAAGCATTTATTTGGGTATATATTATTAGTTAAACAAAGTATTCATCTTTTAATAGGCAATTTAGTAGCCTGAGTAGGTTCACATAAATAAATATTTTGCTTACTTTTCACCTTTCAAGGTATTCTTTGAAAGAAGAAACATTGCTCTATTAAGATTCAACATGACTTTCTTTTCAATCTTTTTGAAGAAGATAACATGCACTCTATTAAGGATAAAGGCATGTTCACTAGGCAAAAGGAGGACCTAATATGTGTCCCTTAATGTTTCTTACAGAAATAGAAACAGCCAACTCTATACATAATGAATACATGAAAATTTATAAACTATCAGTCTTTTAATTTCTGAAATCAGTTTAATAGTGACTGAGGATAACAATAGCAGCCTCTTCCATTATTTCAAAAGAAAAGGTGACCTTTAAGAATATTCAGGAAAAAAGTAAACTCATCTTTAGGGAGAAGAGCAGAGCATTGAAAATGAATTTTGTGTTTGTGCTATAACGAATTGTTATGCAATACTGGTTTTATTTTTAAAAATGCATTATAAACTATTTCAGATGTAAGAGTCCTTCTATTGTAACTTAAGGAATGGTGCCTGTTAGTATGTGATCTGTCCATCATTTTCCTCACTTTTAAATCTCCAAATTAGATTATTCAAATGTGTTCTCAAAGAGGTTACCCCTGGAAACCACTCTGAGGCTTCAGGGGGTACAGAATAGCCTGGCTGTGGATTGGTTTTAGCCTCAGGGAATAGCGCACCAAAGCACAGCAGTCTCCGTTGACTACCAATTTGCTTCCCAGTGTGATGCTAGGTATTGCCTGTGGTCATTAAGGCCATATTTGGTAAAGGGCTTCACTGTTTACAGATTGCCCTTTCTTTCATTCACAGTCAAGACAATAAAGGCAACCAGCTGCAGGTTTAAACATTCAACTCTCAAACTTCTCAGGTTTAAGATTTAGCAGTAAAGACTCTTTTCTTTCAGAATTTTTTTCTCATAGAGTTATGGGTTTGTAGAATTTAGAACAAAAGCTTTTTTTTTCCCCTTAAGATTTCTCCCTGTACGTGTTATTTTATATACATCATTTCATTTTTTTATTTTAATTATTTCTGAAATTGAATGTTTAAGTTAATATTTTTATAAGTTTTATTCTTACAGCTTTTTGTATAGCTCAAACTTTAAAATTAAGAAAAATAACAAATTTCCTGATAAACTTGGAAATTCATTGTACCTGGGCATTCTTGAACATCTGGCTTTACAGATTGATTAATGGGTTATCTGATTCTATGGAATCATCTGATTGGTGAATGGTAAATTCAAATTAATTTTCCTAGTACTTGATCTTTTATTAAAAAATAATGTCAGTCAACATACTACAGTTATTTTTATGGATATAAAATAGGATAGCTTCAACTTAACTTAGAAATAGGATAGCTTTTAGCCATTTGAAAAAGTGATAAATTCCTATATTTTATTCTGCTATTTTTTAATTTAATTTTTTTTATTTTAGAGAGCAATTGAGCGCACAAGTGGGGGACAGGAGCATAGGGAGAGGAGAGAGAGAAAAAAATCCCAACTAGGCTACAAGAGATAGGGAGGGAGGGAGTAAAAGAGAGAAGAGAGAGAGAGAGAGAAAGAGAGAATCCTAAGTAGTCTCCAAGTGTGGAGCCCGACACGTGGCTCATTACCACAACCCTGGGATCATGACCTGAGCCAAAATCAACAGTTGGAGTCTCAACTGACTGAGCAACAAATTCTTATATTTTAGATAAGGCTAAGGGAGAAAAGAAGCCACCAACTATATTTAGGAAATTCAGCTACAAAAACTAGCATTAACAATTACAGATTTATTAGACAACCTAATAAATTATAGAACATCTGTCCACAAAATGTTTGTAACTTTAATAGTTCAGCCATTTAAATATTTCTAAATTCAGGCAATAGTGTGGATTTGGTAACTAGACATTGAACGTGTTCCTGATAAGCCTGCGTCATAAAGGTTATCTGTCTCTGGACAAGTATCTGGTATTTAACATAAATGACATTTTACATATTAATTTTTTATAAACAACTTATTGCTTGATCTTGTCTCATTGTTCAAATAGTCATATATTTATATGCATTGCTTTTTCATATTTCCTCACATGGAGATTTAGATAGAATTAGTTTTGGCTTATCAGTTCCTCCAAGTTGCTAGAGTAGTAATGATATGACACTGATAATTATGGAGATCATTTACTATAGTCTAGGTATTCTGTTAAGCCTTTAATATGCACTATTTCATTTTAACTTCACATCAACCATTTGAAGTAGTAATTATCACCATGTATTGAATAAGAAAGAAACACCTTGGCTTAGTCATAGAAGTTATATACAATTGAATACAAATTTATTTATATTCATTACAATAAATATAAATATATTCAATCATGAAAAGACCACGTCAGAATGTGGTCAGTTTGGATTCCAGAGTGCCAACATTTACACATTGTGCTCTATTGCTCCTTTCTGGTAGAGTTAAATATTTATCTGAAAATTAATCAGAGTAACATTTTCATAAACTATAGAATCTCAGGATTGGAGAGGACCTTAATGATCCTCTAGTCTAATGTCTATAAACTCACCCAACTCTGTTTCAAACTTTCCAGTGATGGCCTCGCTAATTCCAAATGTAGCCCATGTTGTGAAGAAATAGTCGCTTGGACTGTTCTTATTTCTCGTAATTTTTTTTTTTTTTTGGCTTACTTGTACCTCCCTCTAGAGAGTTCTAGCTTCCCTCCTTTAACTCTAAAGTGGTGTTTTTTCAATTCTCAGAGTCTCTTAACAGTCATTTAATATGTACAATAAACTAGATGGGTATTTTATTAAATATATGTTCTCTCATTTATGCTGTACCATATTGTGTGAGGTAGATTTTATTATTTCCTTTAAAATGGCTGCAAAGTTGGATGATTTGCCAATGGTTATAGAAAAAATAAACAGCAGAGCCCAGAAAGTACCTAGGTCTTCTGATGTTAAATCCCTTTTGCCCTAATGAATCCTTCTTACAACTTTACAACTCAATGGATTTTTGTTTATAATAGATATCATTATAATTCCCATTTATTTTCCATTTTTACTTATTCTGCTCATGTGTTAGTATTAGCTTTAAAAGCTCAAATATTTTTCTTGCTCTACCCACATGGCTTTCTATTCTGCTTTGTGTTTAGAAATAAGGTAAGCTAGGTCTCCCTGACTCCTGCCCTGAAATATATCCAATTATAATTTCTCAAGCCCAATTGATTTCTTTCTTCTTACCTTCAGAAGTAAAAGCATACTAAGTAAATCACTAAAAAGCGATTTATGGTAAATCTAAATGTAATATGTTCACACTGAATTAGAAGGACATTTGTGAAGACAAAGCAAACATCAAGTGAGAAAATGTTTTGAACATATAATTTAGAGGGAAATATATTCAGTCTAATTATTCACATTATAGTAATTATATTGTCTTGGAAACATTTTTAACATGTTTATTTAAACTAATATCATTTGCCAATGACCCATGTATTGCATGCATAAAATGGAATGACCTATTTTAACTCAATGAAAGCAACAGGCAACATTATGAAAGTTTAACCAATATTAATTTCCATGCAACATAATTATTATTTTATAATTCTTAATTATAATTAATTTAGATTAAGGGACTGTATTTGCTCATAATTTATCAAAATCTTCCTTCAAAAGGGGAGTACAGTCTCATGCTTGATTTTTAGCATAAACATCAACACATCACATGTTGAAATTTTTGAAATGCTCTGTTCACTGTCTGTGGATGTAGGTCTCATGCAATAAGATGAAGCAGCTGATTTACTCAGCTTCTCCATCCTTATATCTTGTGACCAACAAATGAAAAATAATTGTTAGATTGAAGACGTAATTAGATGGCATAACATCTAAGAAACTTTTTTGTCAGCTTGCCAGAAAAAGAATTTTAGTAAGTGATACATTGTATCGTCAAAATCATCCTTGAACAGACCTTTTAATGATGATAAATAAAGAGCTTGTGCAAACCAAAGCCATGAATCCTTTTGAAGCATTCCTCTAAAATCACTAATAAGGCACCCAGAAATGCAAATATATATATAAATTATTCCTTTGTGAATTCAAGTTTGGAATTATCACTTTTTTCTCTCTATCCTTAAGAAGAGTTAGTTTCATTAGTAATTACATTCCTTTAAACCTTTATTTAAATGAAAGCTTGGTTTAAAAAGAAATGTGTATAATATAATCATATGACATATGTTAACAAAATAGATATAAAGTTCTTTTAAATATTTTTATTGAGGACCTATTTTTAGTGAATTTTAATTTTTTTCTTGGTGTTTTTCTTTGGTGAAGCACCTGTGAAATCATATTTTTAATAAAATTATCCTTTTGAAATATATAACTACAAATAAATATCTGAATCCTAAAAATCAACAAGTACAACACACATGAAATGCAAGAGTTCTATATTAAACTATATTTAAAGGACCATTCAGGGCTGCCTGGGTGTCTCAGTCAGTTGAGCATCCAACTTTGGCTCAGGTCACACAGTTTGTGGGTTCAAGCCCTGGGTTGGACTCTGTGCTGACAGCTAAAAGCCTGAAGCCTGCTTCAGATACTGTGTCTCCCTCTCTTTCCTCCCCTCCTCCACTCATGCTCTGTCCCTTTCTCTCTCAAAAATATATAAATATTAAAAAAAAATAAAAATAAAAGGGCCCTTCATGTTAAGTATACATAATCTCATTTAAATGGAAACATATACTCCCACCATGTTAAGAATGTTATTAACCACATTAAGAATGTACCCTTTCAGATTCTCTATGCTGTCTTTCAGTGATGATGCTCTCATGCAAAGAAAGAAGAAAACACATTGCTGGATACTACAATAGACACCGATATTACAATGTTCATTATATACCTACTATGAATTCTCAAATTCATACAGGACATGGAACTTAGGTTTAACCTATGGAAGTGTCACGTGTTCCTGTTAAACACGGATCCTGAGTGGAAGCATAGTGACCTGTTCATAGGCAGGTTCTTAAGACATATTTTGAAAGAAAAAAAAAATAATACTTATATGGTGTGATAACAAAAATGTATTCAACCAAAACTGAGTCTTTAGTTAAGAGGATTCATTGTATATTAAAACTAAAAAGTGAAGAAACATGTGTACCAAAGGTTATAAATAAACTTAAAGAAAATCTCCTTTAAACAGTCAGTGAAAAACAGGTTACCCACAGAAAAACAAAAATCTAGCTGAGACAACAGGACAATTTCTAGAAAGTTACAAGCTGAAAAGATTGTGACTGAATAATTTTCTACCCAGTAGAGCTGCCATTCACAGACAAATTTACAGAAAATATACCCCCCATGTGTCCTTTCTTGAAAGTAAAATCAAAATGAAAACCTCCAAGATAATAAATACACAGTAGAAGAAAATTGACAGTTATGGCTTTCTTAATGTTTGCTAACATGGTTGTGAAAATAAATGTCTCTTTAATGGAATATTACATATAGTATACTGATAATAATTAACAGGAGATCAGCAAGCATGCATCTTGTTAATGAAAAAATAAAAAATGGAAATAAAATATAAACAGCCAGTAATGGTGCTTAATTTCTGTTTTGCATGCCCAATGAGGGCATGGGTCACTTCTAACTGGATTCCTGCATTTTTACCGCCCAGCACAGTGCCTGGCACATAGCAGACTATTAACTGATATTTGAGTGAATGGCCTTGAAATGCAGAATAAGTGTAAATACTGCTTTATCTTGACCTTGATAATCTTGAAAACATGCATATAAATACATATAATAAAGATAAGTATTGGTCGATCAAAACAATATTTTGCTTTTGAAAACCTCATGTTAAGATAGTTGTAATTTTTAGTCTGAGATGAGGAGGCGTATGAGATGGTATAATGTGAAGACTGGCAAAAGTATTGTTTCGATAGCCAGGATGTTGTTTGTTTTCCAGAATTAAGGAGAAAAGAGGATTTGGAGATTCCATGGCAGAAACCTGAAACTTCTGAAATACAGTGTGCTTGAGATGGCAGAGGTCTAGGAAAGGGATGATTGTATGATCGGTTGGGATAAGTGCAAGGGCTGGACACCAGTCACCGTAGGCCAGAGGAGCTCATCATAACTTTGACATAGAGGTACTAGAACTCCTGATAGTGTCCACTGGCTCTGGGTAAGGAGTTATGGTATTTGTGATCATCAGAAGCTGTAAAGTAGGGTCTTATTCATTTTCTTTTACTGATAAAATAATACCCACTTTAGGGCATGGACACGCATAGTAGAAAAATGTTATAAATTATTTCATTATTTAATTTTTATTTATATTTCATATGTTCTAAAAACATTAAACATCTATGCAATTATAATATTTTTATTTTCTTCCTTGATTTCCGTGGAATCTAAAAAATACAAAAATATAGAATACAAAATACAAAAATATATATCTATGCTATAATGAAGTAAAGGTAAAAGCATAAAATATATGTTGAAATACTACATGTTCTGAATACAAAATACTTACTTGCTCAAGTTTTCTCTGCCTGTCTGTCTCTGTCCCTTTCTCTCTCTTTCTTTTATTCCATCTTTCCTCTTTTTTTTTTTTGTTAATATGAGACAACTACCCACAGTCCTTCATATCCCTTTTTTTAAAATTGAAGTTAAGAAACTCTCTAATACTACCTAAAGTACATCACTTTCACCATATGGATACTTACTCTTCATGTAAATCTAAGAGATGTGGTGTTAAAAAAAAGTCACACCCCAACAACTGAATGTTGAGGGTTAAAAATTTACAAATCACTACCTCATTTTAATTAGAAGTATTAACAGAATGTGCTTGGCACTTCTATAAGAATATATTTTTCCAAGAAATAATAAATAATCATTATCCAAACATCTAAATTGAATTTGGAATTTAGGCTTTTATTCAGTTATTCAATTGGAAATGTTATATCATCAAGATCTAAAACAACAGAAAGAATGAAGAAAGATGTGAAGTACTGCTTTCTTCATATTATCAAACATATGTAAATAAAAGTAGTAATAAACAAGTAGACCAACCAATTTAGCAATAAATAATATAGAGAATAACAAAAGTAAGGACTAAGACTACAAAATTATCAGAAAACCAAATTTTTTATAACTGATGTATTTAAGAAAATCCACATATCACTTGATGGTACCTATAAATTATGATTAATATTGTTTTATAGTATACTTATGGTTTCAACTTAATTGTGGGTATTATGTTTGAAACATAATAGATTTGTATTAAATAATATTGTCTGTAATTAAGCAGTTGATTTGATTTTCCAATATTACAGATACTTTTGTTCAATGAACATTTATTGATTGCCTTTCCTGTATAAGATTTTGTGCTAGGTGCTTATGTACATTAAGGTTTCCTAATGTACCCTGGAAATGTACCTTGTACATTGCGGCCAGATAATAATAATTCTTTGTTGTGTGTATTAGTCAGGATTCTCCAGACAAACAGAACCAAGAGTGTTTGTGTATCTATCTATCTATCTGGAAGGAAGATCATACATATTTATCATACATATATATCATCTATACATATACGTATACATATAGACAGAGAGTAAGGGAAATGAATTATAAGTAATTGGCTCATCAGGGTGCCTGCATGACTCAATTGGTTGAACATTCAACTGTTGATCTCGGTTCAGGTCCATGATCTCACAGTTCATGGGTTTGAGCCCCACATTGGGCTCTGTGCTGACAGTGAGGAGCCTGCTTGGGATTCTGTGTCTCCTCGCTGCCCCTGCCCAACTTGAGTTCTCTCTCTCTCTCTCTCAAAATAAATAAATAAATAAGTACCTAAAAAAATAAGTACTCGGCTTATGTGAATATGGAGAATGACTCATTCCAAAATCTGCAGGGTACAGCGGCAAGCTGGAAATTCTCCAGGGACCTGATCATGTCATATCAGTTCGAAAGTGAGCAGGATGAGGCCTAGAAAGAGCCAATGTTTTAGCTTGGGTCCAAAGGCAGGAAAACCTGGTGTTCTAGTTGGAAGGCAGTCAGACAGGAAAAATACTCTTATTCAAGAAGGTCAGGCTTTTTGTTCTATTCAGGCCTTCACCTGATTAGATGAAGCTCACCCACTTTAAGAAGGGTGATCTCTGTTACTCAGTTTACCAATTTAAAAGTTGATCTCATCCCAACACCCTCACAGAAATACCTAGAATAAAGTTTTACCAAATATCCAGGCTCCCCATGGCTCAGTCAAGTTGACACATAATATTAACCATCACATTGTGGGAAGTGATCTTGTGTGTTAGATGATATTTAGCAATACCCCTTACCTCCAAACACCAGATACTAACAGTACCCTTCAACTGGGACAACAAAATAATGATTAAAAAAATGTTTCCAGACACTGCAAATGTCCTCTAGGTGAAAATTCATCCCTCTTTGATAACGATTGTCATACATCTTTAATCCTCACAGATTTGTTAGGAAGACAAAATTATTATCATTATACAAAAAGGAAAATGAGACTCAGAATTACTAGGTAATGTGCCTAATCCCACAAAGTTAATACTGTTTTGGAGCCAGTATTTAAATCCATGTCTGCCTGACTCCAAACTGCCTCCTATTTTCAGTACATCATGCTATCCAATTGGCAGGTAAAAATTGGACTGAAAGCTCAAAAGACAGTTATGGCCAAAAAAATATAGATTGTGAATCAATATAGCATACAGAAGGTAGTTGATTCCAGACTGTGGATAAAATGTAGTTAGAAGCAGCAATATAATTATTAGCTTCAAGGAAAAGGAGCACTCTCTGATGTGAAATATGGAATCTAGGAGTTCCCCAGGAATTTGATGGCTCATATAAACCCAACCAATTGAACTAAATCAAACATCATTGTGGTAATATTTATGGGTCATTGAATCTCTAGATCCCCACATGTCTCTCTTCTTCTTTCATAAATCTGAAAGAACCACAATAAAACTATTTCCTCCAAATGGCTTATGTGTTTATGTGCATTAGAATCTAACATGTGATCACAATTACTGTATTGCCTTAATAAAATATTGCCTGACCAATTAAAAAAAAAAAAAAGGCTGATGAGGAAAACAACAGAAAATAAGTAAATTTTAGATGTGTATAATAGCCATTTAATAAATGGTTGTGGTAAAAGAAGGTAAGGACAGCATGAAAACCTATCCCCATTATAAACAGAAGCAATTAAAATTAATGCAATGATATGATTTTGTAATATCCTAGTCTTTGCCCATAAAATTAAGATAATTAAGAGAATTGTCTAGTTTTGTTTATAATCTATCATAACCACCCTCCAAAATGGTTTGTTCTTTTTGCCTCCTGATATCCATTTCTTTGTGTAGTCTTCTCCCATACGAAATAGAACTCACTGTGCACCAAATTGGATATTCTAGAAATATCAGAATGTGATGCTTTAAAGTAATTGTGGCTTATGTCAAATGACTCACTGAAGAAAGCCAGCTGCCCTAAGGAAATATCAACATGGTGAGAAACTGAGGTTTCCTGCCAGCCCCTAGCACTAATTTGACAGACAAGAAAGTGAACCATGTCAGAAGCAGATAAACTAGCCCAAGTTGAATGAATGAGTCCAGCCACAGCCAACATGTTGACTCAACTCTCATGAGAAATACTGGGCTAGAACTACCTAGCTAAACTATCCTTGAATGCATGACCCTAAGAGACCATGAAATGATAAATGTTTGTTGTATTTTTTCTTAAGCCACAAAATTTTAAGGTAATTTGTTAGGCAACAATAGATAAATAATAAAACAGCCATTTAGAAGTTGACTATGGTAGGAACAGGCATCTAAAATATATAAGTAGTCACATTTTTAATTGGTCTATCTTCACCATAAATACTCAAGCTAAGATTTCCAGATTGATACACAAAGGCTACCATGAAGTTGATTTCTAAGACTTTTTTAATTGAAGTTATCCATGATTCCACTAAAGGTATAAATTGAAGGAGCCCAAATATAAGAAAAGGTTAAAATAAGATATTTTAAAATAAAATATACTAAACTTTCCCAACCCTTTATGCTATTCTCATTAGGGACACAAATCAATATAGTATGGGAAAAATATTTCCAAAAGGTCTCCAACTGGAACATTTTAAAATGAATTTTAGCTAGTGTAAATATGCTTTGAACATCAAAATGAGTTCATACAAAACTAGACTACATCTATGAAAGTCAGCTGGAATTTACAGCATCATATAATTTGCATACTGCAATCAACTGAACAAATTGATGACTGGTAAATACTAGACAGTAGATTATGCAAGAGTTCGAAACTGATTAAAAAGTTCAAAATGACTCCCCCTGCCCCAAAAAAGGCATTGACATATTGCTATTGATTTAACCAGAAGCAGTCCATATGTAAACACTACCGTATCTGCAATTTATAAAATAAGCAATTGAAAATGAAAAATTAATGTACACTGATCAATTGCTCAAGTCTAAGTTTTACAAACTAGAGTTATAACACACCCAGTGAAACAAGACTTATATAATCTTAGTAGTCAAATTATATATTTAAGCTCTGCGTCACATTGCCTATAGTTATTATAAGTAATGCTAAATGACAGCTTTTGAAAGGCACTTATTTACAATGATTTAAGAAAATTGTTTCAAAAATGGATACTAATGTTCATTCCCCATCCAGATTTTCACTCCCACCTTAAGTTTTTGCCATCTTTAGGTCTATATGGACAAATGAATATGGTGTTTCAGGCACATGTTAGTTCTATACTCATTTCTGGTTTAAGTTTGTGTCAGGTAACATTAACTTGTAGGTCATCCTAATTTTATTGAAATATTCCAATTATATTATGAGGAAAAACAAAATCAACAGTCTTGAATCAAAGCATGACATTTAAACCTTTGCAAGTGTCTGAGGGGGATTTCCAATAACTAGAAGAGCACTCCCCAACTGTGACCTTTGGCCCAGCATCACCAAGGTACCTGTTATGGATATAAACTGTTGGACCACATGCTAGACATACAAAATCCAAACCTCTTGGTTGGGCTCAGCAATATTTTTTTTAATAAGCTTTCCGTGTGATTCAAATGCACACTAAAGGTTGAGGAACAATGAGAATGTAGAAGAAACTAGACTGATAAACTGAAATGTGCATGTTTATTGGCAAAACAACAGGTCACATTCAGGAAATAAGTAGGAAGAGCATTTGGCTCAGCCCCACCAATCACCCTAATTCAGAAGTCCAAAATCTATTACTCCAACCAAAACCAAAACAAAAATGAAGAAGGTATCCACCTTTCTGTTATGTGGATACTGCCTTCTGAGGCAGCCAAAATGCTGTCCTTATATCTCTCCTAAAATTACCTTTCTTTCTGTAACCATTGAGAGAATAAATTATCTGCACACAGCACTGCTGCAATGTTTTATCGGCTGGGAAGTGATGCCAATAACTGTGAGTAATAGATCCTGATGACAGTAGTTTTTGTTTGTGTTGACTTGGGAGCAAGAATAATTACTACTGAATTAATGCTGTGACTTTCTCACAGTCCAAGAATATGGTAGTTAAGAGTAGAGGCGGATCTCATTTCCATCCCAGAGATTCACACAAGTTGAAGAAATCTTTTTCTTCGAATAATGACAAACTCTCTCTGTACAATGAAGCAATATAACAATACTAACCAAATTTGAGTTGTTCAGCATTAATCTGAGTTTCCCTGTAGGCAATGGTTCTATATACCTGCTATATTAATGGCACAGTAAATTTTACAATATTTATGTTAATTGTATAATATATAGTTTTAGTTTTATGTTGGTGGGGGGCACACTGGTAAGTTTCACATTTCTGCCCTTTTCCAAGCCTTGAAGCATCCCTGATTAATGGCCAGAGCAGTCTCTGACTGCAAGCATACATAAAAGGCAAATTACCAAAATATTTAAAAACCAAAAAAAACCAAAAATATTAAAAAGAAACAAATAAGTTTCTTATTTTCAAAGACGTTGTTCAATTTATAGGATTTTCAAAATAAAGGTAATGGAATTATAATGTACATACTATTTTCTGGCATAGTACTAAGTACTTTATCCACATTACAGAAATTAATTTATATATAACATTTTGAAGATAATTATTAGCCTCTTTATTTCATAGATTAGGGAACTAAGTACCAGAAAATGTCAGTAATTTGTCAAGGTGACATTGCCAGTATATATTACATCCAAGAATTATACTTAGGATTANATATAGATTATATAATATATAGAGATTACATAGATATATAGAAGAAATATACTAAGAATTATATAGATATAATAAATATCTGTATATTTAATATATACCTAATATCTAATATAACTAAGATATATATAGATTATATAGATACATAGAAGAAATATACTAAGAATTATATAGATTCAAATAACATATCACTTATCTCTTGTGTAACTCCACATCTAGTGGCTTAAAACCACTAATGTTTTTTTTCACAGTTTTATGTGTTGGTGATGATTCTTTGGGTCTAGGCTGTCTTACCTGACTTTTATCATTCACTGTGGGTTGATTGCATCTAGGTAGTCTAAGATAGCCTCACTCACTGATCAGCAGTTGGCCAATTCTCATGCACAGTGTCTTACTTCTTATCTGGACTTTCCATCAGGCTGGCTCAGGTCTGTTCATATAATATTGGAATTCCAAATCCAGCAAGAAAGCAAGCCTCATCACATAATCACTTTGGCCAAACATCAAATGGGCAACCCTAGACTTAAAGGAGAAACTTTCTACTATCTGGTTTTAGAACAAGTTCTGAGTTGTGTTTTTTATCCAAATAATCTCGATTTCATAGTCTAGATATGATAACATTCCTGAGTGTGTAGTTGAGAAGACACCCAATATTCCCATGGCAGGTGACCAAAAGTTTGATTATTGTTTTGGAAACATATACAAATACTCAAGAATATATTTAAGCTACTTATTAATATTTTAATAAAAATTCATGAAACTTATTATGCTGATACATGTTCTTGGTGGAATTGCTTGCACCCTTAATTTACTTTCCTTTAACATTGGGTAGTTTATTTTCATAAAAACTGTTTTGTGTTTCTGAAAGTTTATTTTAGTTGGATAGTGATTGAGAAGTAGAAACCATTCTATAGCCAAAGGAGTTTGTTAATTACAATATATCCCCTATGCAAACATTTTGGTTTCTGGTCAATTAGTATGCTTAAGTACAGGAGAGAAGTTAAAACTGCCTTGTCTCTGATGTGCACAGTGTGTTTTAGCTACAACTATAAGTACAATATACATATAGTTAGAACATTGTCTATTAAATAGAGTATTACTTGGCCAGTCAAATCAATGTACTATGAGCAGGGCACAGTCTGCTATGAATAAGAAATAAATGGCTTAGCACAGCATCAAAAAGAGACAAAGACAAATGTTTATTTCTGGCATTTGTAAGATATGTGAATATTTATATTCACATAGCTATATTATCAGTTTCTGTTGTATATTCACCGTGCGAGCTCTTTTTAAAAATCATAGTGGTGGTTTTATAATCACTGTTATCTTGTTTAATAACATTTTTGGTCTTTTAATTCTTTCAAGTGAGCTTCCAAAAAAAAAATTCTAGATGTAGAGTGTACTTTGAACTCAGAAAGATTGACAAACACCTTTCTATCTGGATCCAAAAGGATAAATTAGGTAATGATCATTTAATTTACAAATTGATTTGTCACAGTATTCCTTTCAATCACTACCCTCTGGCATATTAAAATATAAATTGATTTATACACTTGCCCAGAGAGTAATGCAACTTATTGACATGATGAGTGCATTGTAAAACTCATTAAATAGGAATCTATTTTTCTAAAATAGATGCAGTAGCAATAGGATAACACATTATAATTATTTTAATGGTTAATATGAAATGTTAACTTGAATAACTTCAAGTAGAACTCTATCACAAAATATTTATTTCAACTAGAACTTACTCTATAGTTCAGCGTAGGTTGAGTACTTTTACATAACCACAGACTGTGTCTCCCCTAAATAAAGCACATATTTGATATTTTATCTTCTTGCCAGATTAGATGACAAGCAATATTCAAATCACAAAATCCTCTTGTATAAACAGGCTGTTACTATAGTGCCAGATTATGACTTTTTCAATTACCATATGTTTCTAAATGTTTATTCAGGATTTTATAAACAGTGTGGCTTTTTCCTGCAAGCAATCAAATAAAATAAACCTTTTTTGATCATATTTGAAAGCATAAAAGCTAGAAAGTCGAAGAGAAATGATCTTTAAATCTCAGCTTGATAGAATAGAATTACAGTATTTTGACCTAGAAAAAAATGAAATTAACTGAAAACACCACTCAGGCTCACAATTAACGCCAAAAAAATAAAGGTAGTGAGGACATTGTCACAGAAGCAAATTTCTGTTTCTTTTATGAAAGTGTCCGTGAATAGCAACTATACTTGAGACTTTAAACTGCATTATGAAAAAAAAAAACAGAAATCATTTTTAGAAGGCTATTTTCTCAAAGCATAATATAAAATTTTCAGAAAACCTCTTTTAAGTTACATGCCATGTTATCTACAATGAAATTAAAGAAATAGATCCCAATGCTCATGGCATTGACCTCTTTGAATCAGGGTTATATTCCTATTTTGCTCACATCTGAAGTACACAGTTCTGGAACAGTATAAATCTGTATAACTGAATTTCAGCTTGGACCTTGTCTATGTACTTTGTTCTCTTCTTTGACATTGTTGTATCTAACATTCAACAACAACAAAAAAATCCATCATTCACTTTAAAGAACTCCACATTTTTCCTCTCTATGATTGTACAATAGCTGTATCATTGTTTATAACTGCATACTAAAGTGGAAAAGAATAAATGGTAAAAGAGTCTCATATCATTTCATGATCTAATAGTCACAGATACAGGATCTGGGGGGCAGGGAAGCTCAGTGTTAGTATTGATTTCTATATGAGCACTTCTGAAACTTGGTAGAATAATTTTCTATTGGTTACTGAAGAAAGGAAATGAAACCACATTTCTCCAAACATTTGTGAATTTACAAAAGGCTTCCTTTATGAAACTAATGCAAAATTGTATGTCAACTATACTTCAATTAAAAAAAAAGACTAAGAAAAGAGTAATAAGGTGCAAGGGTAATAAGGCATAAGGCTGTTAAAAATTTTTAAAGGTTTTTTGAGACACCTGGGTGGCTCAGTCAGTTAAGTGTCCAACTTCCGCTCAGGTCATGATCTCATGGTTCATGGGTTCCAGCCCCACGTCAGGTTCTGTGCTGACAGCTCAGAGACTGGAGCCTGCTTCAGATTGTGTCTCCTCTCTCTGCCCCTCCCCCACTCATGTTCTGTCTCTCTCTGTCTCTCAAAAAATAAATAAATGTTAAAAAATTATTTAAAAAATTAAAGGCTTATAAAAAAGTTTTAAGTTAAACTAGCTTTTGACATAAAGGTTGGGAAATTAAGCAGAGAAAAAAATTAAAAAATATCTTTTAGAAAACAATTTATATGATTAGATTCTACCTGCTGTGAAAACTATAGTTACTTGAAAGCTTTAAAATTGTTTTTTCTAAGCTTTAAGTATATGATACATATACAAGTATGTCTATCTGAAAATATACACTGGATGAGTAAGCTGAAATATCATGAAAACATTTAAAATAATGCATGCAGACAGTCACAAAAATAGTACCCCCCAAGTCATTTTCTAGATGCCAAAGTGATATGGTAAGGCCAGAAATGCTGGAGAAAAGGTATGAGGAAACAGGGTAGATTAAGCCCATGACATTATTTCTGCAATTGTTATTTCAAGTACAATGTGAATATATTTTAATAAATAAAAGGCATGTAGTTACTGTTAGGTGAGAAGTTGATTTTTCACAAAAATTAACTTTCCCAGGGTATAGAAAATAAGAGAATATAACTTTTTGACTTATTTTCCGTATACCACAGTTTTCTATCTTTTCCCACTTTTAGTTTTAGTTTACTATAATTATTTTCATCAGGGTTGACTTTTTTTCTTTGGCAATATTAGAATAACATTTGATATATCATGGTTTTTTTTTTCTTATGTCAAATTTTTGTATTGTAGCCTTTGCCAAATTGTGATTGTTTTTTCTTCTACTTTCTTTCCCTCCTCTCTTCATTTTTCCCTCCTCCTGTTCTTTTATTCTCATAAAGATCAATATGCCTCAGTCATTTCTAAAAAAAAAATAAATGTTCCAAAAACTATAATCTCAATGATGGCAGGGATTTCTTATTATTTAGCTTACTAATATATTGCCAGTGCTTCTAACAATGTCTGAGTCTTAGAGAGCATTCAAAAATAATAAGACACATTTTAGTTAAATGACACCTATTGACAATGTGCAATTAAACTGTTGTCATTGCATGCTATTTCCTCATATTAATTAATATAATTAATAAATTAAATGTTTGATAACTTTTGTTTATTCCTGTGTTAGAGCAGAGCTAAAGGGTATGAATACGTTATACATGCAAAACACCATAATCAAAGTGGTAGAATCAAATCACTGTGGTCAAAACATTCTGACTTTTGCCAAGTCTTGTCTGGTTAGACCAATCCAACCAGGAAAAAAATATGGATGAATGATGTACCTTGTTTGTCAGCAGGGGGGGCATGTACTTTTCAAATATTTCATAATACACTAATTTATTTTACAATACAGTCTAATTTCTCTGCTGGAAATGGTCTCTATTCAATACTTTGGTTAGCATCTTGTTTTTCAGATCTCAGTTCAAATGCCAGTTTTGAGAGAATTCTATTCCCATTACTCCATCTAAATAGGTTTCCTCGCCTCACTGTTATCCTCTATCTCTTAATATCTCATACTGTTACATAAATATATGCACATACTCGTCCATGCATGGATATGTATGTTGAGTTTATGGTTGTCTATCTCCTAGATTAAAAATTAAGTTTATGGGGGTGACTGGGTGGCTCAGTCAGCTAAGCGTCTGACTTCAGCTCAGGTCATGATCTCATGGTTTGTGGGTTCAAGCTTCGTGTAGGGCTCTTTGCTGACAGTTAGCTCAGAGCCTGAAGCCTGCTTCGGATTCTGTGTCTCCCTCTCTCTCTGACTCTCCCCTGCTCATGCTGCCTCTCTCTCTCTCTCAGAAATAAATAAACCATTTAAAAAAATTTTAAAAAATTAAGTTTATGGAGGGCTAGATTACAGGATCATTTTCTATTTCAACTGTATCCTCAAATTCTGAAGCCACATTGAGTTTAATTCAAAGTCTGACTCTTCACATCATTAGATGTGTGATTTGGAGTAACTTAACTTAATCACTAGCTTGCCATCGTCTCCTTAAGTGTAAAATATTCTAGAACCTACTCATACATTTTTTTGTGACAATGGTCAACTCAATACATGTAAGGCATTTACAACTGGGTATATAGCATGTTATAAACAATATATGTATTATCCATTATTTTTAAAAAAATATATACTACAAAAAGTAAAATTCTAGAGAAAAAAAAACTGGGAGAGACTAAATCCAAAGGAGATGTCTCACCATGTTATATCATGGCTTTACCATGTATAATATTTTCATGACTTAACTTCTCTGTATCCTAATTAGGCCATCTATGAAATTGACATTATAATACTAATAGGGATTTATGAATTGCAGTACAAAAAGTGCTTACAACAGAGCCTCATATATAGTAACACTCACTAAAAAGTGAGCTATTTTGATAATAGTGATGATGATGGTGAGGATCCTATAAAGGTATCCAAGATATACAGCAAAATTTTAAGAGTAATATGGTGAGATTACTAATGACTTATTTTCTACTTTATATACGCTTAATGAATTGTTTATAAAACTTTTTCTGGGTAAATAAGGAAGTACTAGTATTTTTGGAATATGAAGTTCATCTAGTTACCAATGTCTCATAAGAAAGGATCATACAAAGTTATTCATAAACTCATGTTATTAGAGTCCTGTCAAATGCATTTAATTGTTAAGTCATCTGACAAGTTTATTGCCAGTTACACACATTAGTGCATGTCTAAAAATATTATGTGATTTTCATTTTAATTCAAAGACGTTAATTTACAGTGCATTACTTACAATTTCAGGTTTAACAATGCTTTCTTTCTTTATTAGAAAAACTCATGTGTTTCTCGTCACCTCCAAATTTTAGTATTTCCTTTAGTTAGATCCTGAAATGATGAATGACAATTTCAAACTAAAACAGAGTAGGTAGAAAAATGAAAAAAATATAAAGGGAGTTATAAAGTCTTTGTAAAATAAGCTATTGATTTCCTAAAGGTTGCTAGGTAACTATTGTGAAGTAAATTGCATAAGCAATTCTCTTGATTTTAATGTGTTGCATCAAAAATATGTTCACATATGATGTAGATTCAGTTTGATAATAGCCACAATCTTTTTTTTTCTTAGTGGTAAAGAATACTGAAATAATAAACTTTTCTTTAAAATATCTAAGCATGTTATCTAGGTATTTCTGTAAAGTAATTTAAAAGCTTGTGTACCAGCACATAATTATCAGGAAAATTACTGAAGGTCATTTTTATATATAGTCCATGGCAATAAAGTTGCAGCTCAGTCAGCAAAACCTTGGCATAACCTTTATTTTGTTCAGAATATTCTATTAATTTTAATTGTTGCAGTCTTAATGAAAGTGTGATTCAATATTCTCTAACTGACCTTGGGCCATTTCCTTTAAGGGATGGCTATATAACCAATAAATGTAAATAAGTCATTTTGACTTTATTAAACTCATACATACCCTAAACTCTAAACAAAAGAAACATATAAAATGATCCTGTATGAATAAAGTTTTATACCAACTATAACACAGACTTCAAAAGCATAAAACTAAATAACTAAATCTGATCCTGTTAATAAGTAGTCTTTGGCCACCCTCCTCACTTTGTTTACTTCCACTGAACCAGCTTCACACTCCCATAGAAAGTTGTTCTATTATCCTATCTATTTTTTTAATATTTATTTATTTTTGAGAGTGAGAGAGAGCAGGTAAGGGGTAGAGAGAGAGGGAGACAGAAAATCCAATGGGGACTCTAACTCACAAACCAACCGCAAGATCTTGACCTGAGCGGAAGTCAGATGCTTAACCCAGTGAGCCACCCAGGTGCCCCATTATCCTCTACATTTTTAAAACTGTCTTCTCCAGTTTATTTTACCTGAAAACTTGTTCTTCCTGATGATACCAGTTTTTCTGTAGCTCGCTTGACCAGATGACCATGTATTTACACCAAAAGGACTTTGAGAGTAGGGTTGCCTGAAGGTCATTTTACTAAAACTCTCCAAAACTCTAAAACCTTACTATGTGATAAGTTCATTTTTAGAAAAGCCAATTTGAAGCTTGTCTTCTAGTGGCACCACTCTTTATCACTTCACTTATCTTAGCATAAATTTATCTAAGAACAGCTGACTCCAACTTTACAAGAAAATGAAGCAATCCAGTCAGAAATTTCCAGAACTTCTTGGTCATTCACCCCTTTATAAAACACTTTCAACTTATACTCATGCTTTCATCATTTCTTTAAAATTCAACACAGAGCACCCTTTCCACTTAATATAACTCACATCAGCGGAACTATTTGTTTCTTCCTTTTTTTCATATTTTTTAACTTCTTGCTCTTTACCTCAACACGTCCAAAGTTCTCTTACCTCAAAAACTTATGGCACATAAACACACACACACACACACACAGGCACAGGCACACACACACACACACACACACAAATGTTCAGGCAACCTCATCTCCCTTTCTGTCAAGTATTTCTGTTATATTTCTTAAAAAGTCAAACAGTCTTTGTCTCTACTGTTGATCTTTAATTAATCTCTTGGACCACAGCTGCGTGTTCTCTCTCCTTGATTTGCCACTGAAATTCCTATGAATAAGGCCACAAGTGAAATTCAACAAGCCTTTTTCAATCCTTATTTTTTTTACTTTTAGGCACACTTGCCTTTGTTAATGCTTCCTGTTTGGAATTCTCGCCTCCTTTGCCTGCCATAATGCCTCTCTCTCCAATTTCTCACCACCATATCTGTCTCTCTGTCCAGACTTTTTCACAAGATCCTCTTCTATTACCAAACATTAATTGGGGATATTTCCAGCACTTCTACATGATCCTACTTTATTTTCAATTTGCACATTATTCATATTATCCATCTATGTAATTTCATCACTATGTATCAGGACCTCAAGCAATGCCGCTAGTCAAGTTCTCCCTTTCTCACCACTAGATGTCTCTACTTAGTGTCTCCAGCATAAACTCAACACTTCTCTATTAGTATCTGACTGCTGCTCTAACAAGATGTCACAAACTCAGTGCTTAAAACTATACATATGTGCGTGTGTGTATACACAATTACAATTCTATATATCAGAAGGCTGACATGGGTATTACTGAGCACAAAATCAAGGTGCCAGCATGTCTGCTTTGTCTGTGGAGGTTCTAGGGAGAAACTATTTCCCTGGTTTTTTGTTTTATTTTGATTTTGCTTTTGTTTTGCTTCTAGAAGCTGCCCACATTTATTGGCTTATGGCTCCTTCTTTTATCTTCAAACCCAGCAGTATTATGTCTTTATCTCTCTCTCTTTCCCTGACCCCTGCTTCTGTGTCATATTTTCTTCTTCCTTCTTCCTTGTTATTATAATGTATTCACCTTGGTATTCTAATATAAATGCCCTCATTACAGGATCCTTAATTTAATGAGATCTGCAGTGTCTCTTTTGCCATGGAAAGTAATGTATCCACAGGTGCAGAAATTTTAAGATCTAGGATATTTATGAGATGATTATTCTGCCTGCTATAATGTCCAAAACTTAAATGATTTTTTTTCTTACCGTGTATCAGTGTTTCTGAATCTCCCAGTGACATTTTGGGCTGATAATTCTTTGTTGTGAGGGAGGTGAAAGGGAGTGCCTCTGTGCATTGTAGGATATTTAGCAATATCCTTGGCTCCTATTGAAGAGGTCAGTAGCACCCTTCCCTAGCTGACAACCAAAAATGCCTCCAGATATTGCCAAAAACATCCCCTGGCACAAATCATCCCCAGGTGAAAATCACTACCCTAAACCTTTTTCTTTCCTTTTTCATTAAGTCAGTGAAATGAACCAGCATCTATCCACTTCTAAATTAGGAACCTGGGAGTTAATTTTAACTCCTCCCTCTTACCTTCTACAGCCAATGGTCACCAGGTACTGTCAATTCAACCTCTATACTTTTTATTGCTCTTACCCCTGAGATTTTTGGCTCTTTTTCTCCCTATCCTGGATTATTTCCCTAGTCTTCTAAGCACTGTTCCTAACTTCACTACACTCTGCTTTATTCCTATTTTTGAATTGTCCCTAAGATCTTACTTAGCAGCTGCTTTCCCTAAGCTTCCTTTGGTATTAATTCAAGTCAATCAACTCCTTCAGGCTTACTCTGGGTCATCAGTTCATAGTAGATGTTATAATGGAATATTAATGATCCTTTGACTGTTCTATGCCTGGACTATAAAATAGATATGGTGTTTAACAAGTGCTGTCTCTATTAAGGTTACACTGCTTTAGAGGTTTTGTCATGCACATTTCTCTGTGTACTTAGAAAAAGTAGAGATTCTGAGACCAAAGGGGGGGAAAATGTAATGTTTATTTTATTTTTAAGATAGAGAGAGTACAAGTGGGGGAGGGACAGAGAGAGAGAGGGAGACACAGAATCAGAAGCAGACTCCAGGCTCTGAGCTGTCAGCACAAAGCCAGAAGTGGGGCTCCAACCCTCAAGCCATGAGATCATGTTCTGAGCCTAAGTCAGACCCTTAAGCTACTGAGCCACTCAGGGGCCCTCAAAGGGAAAATTTTAAATATAATCACACTCTCTGGTTTTAGTATCTAATTGGTTCATGCTATTCATGTTGATTGAACTGGATACTGACCTTCTCTTTATTATAAGTTACTATCAAATGGAAAAAGTTGAAACCATTAACTTTTTTTTCAGAAAGACTATTGCTTTTTTCTCTTGAATCAGGGTACTGCTTATAAAAAATATTGTTTCCAAATTATAAATAATATGTTAATTTTAAAGATGAAATATAAATTGGGTTAATTTTAGTCCATATATAATTGCTTTAATTATAGATATATTCATATATTAGATCAATGTTATTTACTTAATATTTTTCTTTAACTTGAATCACTCTTTCCTCACTTCATTTTAATAATAATATTCATTAATGTATCAGTTTGATATGCTAGTTATATTTTTCAATGTATTTTAAACAAAAACAATTTTTAACTTTAAATACGTTTTATTCTTGCTGTATTTTCTACAGTGGCATATTTAGGAAACCAGTTTTTGTGAAAAACAAATTAGTCTATTAAGTACAGAGATAAAATTAAGGTGAATTTGACACACAATCCTTTTGTTAACAGTATACCGTACACAAAAAGGAAGATATATATACTAAATCATGTAGTAAAGAAAAACTTGAATAGATGCCAAAATTGGAAATAAAAGTAATAGAAGTGGTACGATGGTATAGCTTATATATTCTCTGAAGAAATCCCTAATAGACTACGAATGTGAGATAAATTCTTCCTGAATAGAATACGAGTGTGTGTGTGTGTGTGTGTGTGTGTATGCACATGCATCATTTGTATTATCATTTGTATCTAATCTTACATTAGCATGGATAATGGGGAGTTAACCATAAAAGATTTTAAATTTATCTGAATAAAAATCTCAAAGAAAATTTCCATATTGCCGTTAGGTTGATTGTTCTTCTGTAAATTTAAGGTCAAAGAGATAAAATAAGATTAAACACTTATATATTCACCTAGACTTTCAGAAGCCCTTTTAAAAAGAAAGTTCACATTAAATTCATGGTTATAAATCCTACTTAAAATAACTCACTTTAAATTTTATTTTATCTATAGAATTTTTTTCACTTTTGAAAATAAAATTATGTCCTTTTCAAAAACTTAGTGATAATTTGTGTGTTTTATGATGTCATTTCAACCATACTTTACCTTTTCTCATTGGAACCTAGATATGCACAGGGCAAGAATGGATACTTTTTCAAATTTCTCATATAAAATTAGTAGAGAGTTTCTAAACTTGAAGGTTAGTTTCAGGCATGTACTGACTATAGAAACCATAGGATTGCGTGACCCACTCAATACAAAAGGAGTGGGAAGTGAGGAAGAGAAAGGAAATAAAGGTTATTTCCTAAATTTTAAATGTATTTTCTAGATAAAAATGGACTTACTAAGATAATTTATTTTTAAATAAATCTCTCTGCCTTTATTTTAATTCCATACTTTGTTAAATTTGTAATTTTAGTGTAAAAATATCCTTCAAGTTTACTGACTCTCTAAACTTATTAATGTGTAATCTTGATTACGTCACTCCATTGCTCAAAATCCTTTAGAATGCCATTGAAGGACACTCTTTTACTATCATGTCTGCCAACCTTTATATCCATATCTATAATTTGCCCATATGATTCCTATGATTATGCAGACAAACTGAATGACTTATTCTTCTCCAAATATGCCCTGCTCACTCATGCGGTCCTTGTCTTTTTATAGGCTGTGTTCTTGATTTATATTGTTTTTCCCTAGCTTGTTTTGTTTGCTTTAAATAAACTTCTAGTTATTGTACAAACAAGCTCAAAATTCAACTCCTCTGGCTCTCCCACACTTAGCCAAAGAGTTTTATGTGTTCTTCCTCCTGGAGTTTGAATGTAGAAATATATTAACAAATTATATATCTTATCTCAATCTCTCCCTCCCTCCTTCCTAAGCATAATAGATACCTTGAGGGCAAGCATCTTATGTATTTCCAATGTAAACATCAAAAACATGAGAGATATAGATATATTGATACTTCTAAAAACATCCAAACTAGAATGTTAATTTTAATATAGGCAAAACGTTTATCTTTCACCCCAGTCTGCTCTTTGACCCAAGAGCAGAGGCATTTATGTATTACTTACCTTACATACCTCTTTTTTCTCTATTACTACCTAATAGTATTTAACTCATCAGGTTGTTGAATGAATAAATAAAATATCACAGAATCTGGCATATGGTGTGTGTGAAATAAATCCTAGCAATCTCATTACTTGCTTATGATTATTGAAGCTTTTACATGTGCTCATAATACCATGTGTACTTTTTATACATAATTAAAAATATAAAAGGCAAAAGGTTGTTATCTGAGACTTGTGTATTTCTTTCATTTTAACTATATGAAAGTTGCCTATGATCTTACAGTTCAAGGTTATGAAAGAGTAAAAACTAGAGTCCATTTTATCTAGTCCTCTTTTAACTTTATGCACTCTCACACATTTAAAATATACTTCTTGAATGAACTTGATGCTGACATATGAGCCCACTTTTAATATACACTTATAGGACTTCCTTACCACCACCACCACCACCTCTACCACCATCCTAGAATCTGAACTTCATAAGGATAAAAATGATGTGAACTTCACAGCCACTCTGTAAAGTGTTCCTTGGCAATTACTATGTGTTCATTAAATATGTTAGAAGCAATATCTATATTTGTTTTAGTGTTCTGGAAAAGAGTTCCTCATACACACATCTGAATCAACTTCTTAGGATTTATTATTTAATTTTCTGAAAGCTTTACTTAACATAATTTGTCTCTCAGAATGTCGGCTATCATCTTCAATATCCAGAACTCATGTATTGCATGTTCCTGTAAAGTTAAACATATTTCACAAGATACATTTTCCATGTACCATTCTTTCTCACATAGTTCCTCAGAAAGATATCTTAAATTCCTGTAAATGTTACCACATCTATGAGGAACCAAGAAATTCCTCTTACATGATACTCTTTAAAAAACCAGAGAGACTAGACCCTATACAGACTTTCATAGGATACCTTGAACTAACTAATCCTAGAGACTCTAGAAGTACTTCTTTCTTTTTTCATTTTCTAAAAAAAAAAAAAACAATTATACGGATATTAGAATATCTCCTTTTCCTCTATCCTGATTTTTTTCCCCCTTTCTCCTACTTCTTAGCTATAATTAGGATTTGGAAATCTATATGTTCAGATGTTGATAGATGATGATGATGAGATGATGATAGAGAGAGAGAGAGAGAGAGAGATAAGAGTTGATAGATGATGATGATAGATAGATAAGAGTTGATTGATGAGGATGATGATAGATAGATAGGTAGATAGATAGATAGATGATAGATAGATAAGAGGAAGGAAGGAAGGAAGGAAGGAAGGAAGGAAGGAAGGAAGGAAGGAAACTAGGTATTTGGGTTCCACCTCCTCAGAAAACCTCTATTCATTAGCCTTCAGTTCTAGATAAAGCTAGGAAAGATGTTTTCTTCTGTTCTCAAAGTACCCAAAGAGAACTTCAAGTTTATCACCTACCATACTAACAAATTATTATTGATTAATTATATTTATCTATTGATATATACTAATTTATTTTTGCTGTCTCAGCACCTGGCACAGAACCTCAGACATCACAGATACTCAATAGTTAATGTTTGATTTGAAGTCTAAAATACATTTTCTAACCCCAAACATCAATTTCACAATTTATTTCCAGCTAAATCCTCTTCTCAATCTTATAATAATATCATCAGCTATTATATTTAGAACCAAGTGGGTTACTCTACTGTGCATGTTAAAATGTTTAAGGCTGGAAATGTACATATATGGATGCATGATTAAATCTTGCATTTGATTTAACAATTCTATTATTTGGTTCATAAATAGCGAAGTGAGTGCAATAAGAAATATATGCTGTTTCCTTGATTAAAATTGTTCCTCATTTAAGCTAATAACAACTGACTACATTGATTGAACACTTAGCAGGTTATGTATAATTGTACTGAAACTTTGCCATGTTTTTATTATTCTATCTTTATTAGTGAGGGGCTTGAGGATTAAATAAGTAAGATAATATGCATAATAGTACCCATTTGTATTCTAAAGCTTATCTTTGAATAATACTGTCTTATCAAGGTGATAAATTGGCTATATCTATAGTTGGCTGAAATATACAAGTATGCTAAATTGGTGAACTGAATCCCTATCTCACTTCAAGAGGGCTTGAAGGGCTGTTATCTGGGCTGTTATCTTCCCTTCCACAACACACACACACACACACACACACACACACACACACACACACACCAATCTGTGTCTTCATCTCCTATTCATGCCCCCATCCATGGCACCTAAACTTGTCTCCTCATTTTTTCAACTCTGAACTCACTTTTGCCAGTGGTTTACATTTTCCATTATTTTAATCTTAAATATTCTTGCATAGATACCTTCATGATAATTTGACCTATTTTGCATATCTAATGAAGCTGTATTTTATCAGTGATCATCCATATTTAAATAGTAACCCCCACCTTCCCACCGGCCTTCCCTATCATGGCTGTTTGATGTATTTTCCTCTCTGACACTTTTTATCACTTGACACATTTAGTCTATTTAAAAAAATATATATATATGTCCTCTCTCTACTATAGGCTTGACATATAAGGATTTTTGTCTATCTAGTCTAATACTATATCTTAGGGTGCAGGTCAACGTTTGGTTCATATGAGGTGCTCAAATAACACTTGTGGAATGAATTAATAAATAAATGAGTAATATGAGAAAATAAAATGCTTAAAGTCCTTAATAACTTTGACAAAAACAACAGAAGAGAACTAATTATAGTTAAGAGCTACATGATTAACCAAAAATCACATCCTTGGAAGTCAGACAGGTTTAAATTTAAATTCACCCCTGTTCTCTTAGTTACTGCATAACCATGGCAGGCTAGCTAGTTTATTTTTCAGGCCTTATATCCACTAAGGTAAAATGCTAACAATCCCTCACAGCCTTATTTTGAGGGCTGAATAAGAAGACATGGACCAGTGAGTGGCATTTTTGTCATTCTTCCTTATGCCATGTAGGGTATGATACATATACCTAAAGTGAATATGGAATTTATCTCCCAAACCAGAGCTCAATACAAGTGGAAACGGGGCACTATTTATAATTAGAAGAGGATAACAGATACACATCAGGACTGCCCCAAGTAAACCAGAAATATAATTAGCCAACCTAATGGGTACCCATAAATTCGGAAATCAAAAGGAATTAAAGGTACATCAAGTGTATTGAGCAGAGCTGAGCAACACAGAGCATCATTTACATTGTTCCCAGAGACTGGAAAGCTAAAAACATTTCCCAAGATTCTCTTTCATTTAGGTTTTTGACTATGCATTAAAGTTTGCCAGTTAAATGCATAGTGTGAGATCTAGAAGGTAGAACTATAGGAGACTGTACCTCCTGTACAGTTCTTAGGCCTAGAGGTCCTTTCAGTAATGGGTAAGCATCTAAGTTCTTATATAAAATCTCTTTCTGTTAGTAACTGCCTAGAGAGCTTTCTGTTCCCTGCATCTGAAAGCTAACACATCATAACGTAGCACAGAGCCTCCTGATTCACAGTTCTGTTTCTCCAGTTAAGACTAATATAATCTTTTCACAAGTGGTTGGCTGATCTGCTTCAATATGTGCAAATGAAATCTGAAATATATCTTCAGTCAGGCCTCAAGAAGAATTATCACTCTCTCTAATTGGTTGCTCCTCAGGAGGTTTTACTTTAAGTACATCTGTTATAAATAAATATTTCTGGGAAAAAAAAAAAAAACATTACCTGTTGATTTACATGGAAAAGCAACACAGTGTCATTAACATTCTTATTTAATCTTTAACAAGTTTTCTAGTGGTGAAAATATATAACTACTTGTTATGAAGTCAACTTGTTAACAATTAATGTGGTTATGCTGTATAGTCTAGATAAAACTACACTCACCTTCTAGAAGGTCCGTGTTATATATACAAAGAAACAATCTTTAATTAGTTAACTCAGGCTGATATCTTCTGGCCTCCTCTTTCATTAGTAGGAAAAGATATGGTGTCAGTGTCCTAATAGATTTTCTGGGATTGATCTCTGTGATAAGTAGGAATTTTTGCTTACTTCTGCAAGTTCTTAGATCATCATAACGTATGGAAATTAAGGTATTTTCATAAGCCAGTATATATGTATTACATTTTGTTTATCTGACAGGTTCTCGTATTATAAGATTGAAATGTACATACAAAGGTCATATACAATTTTTTCACATTTTCATGATTGAGCAATGTTGCATCTGCTGATAGAAACAACAGAGTTTTCATGAAATGGTTTATATTCTTTGTAATTTTTCTAAGTCTGAATGTGAAATGGTAAGCAGTACTTTTTAATAATTCAATATTTCAGTAAAATATTTTAGCCTTAGGTGAAGCAGAGTCGATGAGAACTGCCTACAGCCTGTATTAAGACTCCAGAGTCAGGAGAACAAAGCTGTTTAGGGCCAATTTGTTTGCTTCAATATTGAATGAAATCCAATTGTGCCTACACTATGATTACAAATATGTAAAATTCATGAATGCAAATGGACAGCAGCTGGAAGGACACAAACATGTCACTGTCACTGATTTGACAGAATGGTAGGATTTGGAATATTTTGTTTTCAAGTCTGTTATTGGTACAATAAACGCTAACAAAATGTATACTGAATTAAACTTTCTAGCATTTCATTCCAGAAGGTAACTGCTGATACTTGAAAATTTACTAGGTAGTAGAGCAATTATCTGAGGTATACAGTCTGGTCAAGTAGCCTCATGATTTCTAAATAAGCTGATCCAATTATACTTCACTTATGAATGGAGGAATGAAATCCCAAAGACATTGGGGCTTACACAGACCAAACAGCTCCCTGACTACATCCCGAAATGCCAGAAATAGCAAGCGTAACCCCAACAGCAGTCAAACTCTTTCAGGTTTACCAAGCAAATCTATTAAAAGAAGGAATTTCAAGCTTATAACTTTTTTTTACAGTTAAAAACTCTGTAAATAATAATATACTACCTCTCCTGGCATATAAACAGATAAGAAAATGGCACAAACTGGACAAGAATATAAAAGGGAAAATAAGGACGTTAAAATTTCATTATATTGCCTCTGGCTTACACAAACTATTTCAAAGATGCAATGACCTCTTTCGTATAAAATTTTAGAAAATCAGAATCAGAATGTTTCCTCTCTAAGAAGTTTCTAGAAAGTTTGTGTTTTAAATAGTATTATGCCTTCAGGACTACATATTTCACATAAAATACTAAGAAACTGGAGAACAAAGTAAAAGACCCCGGGGGACTTCAAATCTCTTAGATTCACTTTAAAATGTGTTTTTGAGGAAATGAGTTTCCCATAAAGGGACACTCAGGCTATCAAAACATCTACTGAAAAGAAAGCGAATGAAATATTCAATGACTTTTTTCTCAATAACAAAAGTAATAAAGAAAACTATTGGCAACTGTAACCTATTTGGGAGGAAAAACTCCTTTCAGGCTGAGCTCTTTATTTTTCTTCTCTCTTCATTTCAGTGGTGCTATATGCCATTGAATATCTGAGCTCTATTTATCAAGATCAACACGTCTGCTAATAAATACCAACATCAGCTTTCAAGCTTCGCATTTTCAAGTTTTATACTGTATTTAAATAGTACTAAAAAGTTTATCTATTCCTTTATTTCATTCTGAAAGCAGCGTTAGCTTACTTAAGCAGTCTCTTAGTGCAAATATATTCTGTACACTATATGAGTTCAGTAAACCTTTATGAATAGTTCAAAATCTCAAGAATGAAAATTAAGATAAAATTAATTTGCTTAAAATTGTTTACGGCTCTCCAGTGTGGACAATACATTTTAAAATATATTATTACATTCCTAGAAAAAAGTCTCAAAGTTCCTTAATGATATCCAATTTTCAATATTCAGAAATCATTCAAAATTTTTTAGCATATGGATTTCAGGCAGTCTCTGCCTTTACTTTATCCTATCAAACAAAACAACAGTACAGTTTGTTTTGACATGCCCAAGATAGACAATCACAATGAATACAACCCCAAATCTTGTGATGTACTTTAAAACTAATAATTCTGTGTATATTCACAGACTGAGTACTTTATATATGTCAAGGACATGAAACACAAAACAGGCATAGAAGAATAAAGTGTTGCCTATTGGGTTGGAAAACATCTTTTTTTAAACAAAACATCGCAATGGTAAGTTTATGAATTTGGAAATCTCAAATAATACCAATTATTTGAGATTATGTAAAATATTACTTGAAACTGTATACTGTAAAATTCTGAGATATATTAAACATAAACTGGCCATATGATTAAATATTTTGAGTCCTCTTTGCTTCAACTTTCACAATCTTATGAATTTTTTTATGAAGATTAATTGTATAATTTTGTAAAGCCAAGTAAAACAAGGGAGTTCTTTGCAATTCTCCTTTGATGTTATTAAATTGATGTATCTATGCATTTGTTTTCAGCAACATTTTCATATTTTACCAATGTCAACAATATAGAAGTATTAAGTACACTAAAATTCTCATCTTCTACTGAAATCCCATTTCGTACTACAGACAGTAAGAATTTGGAAACTGTCATTCACAGTTTTTATATAAGTTTATAGATGATTTTTTTCAAGAAAACATTACTATAGGAAAATATTCTGTACTTTGCTTTTTTTGCTTAATAATGTATTTTTCTCAAAATAAATATGTAAAAATTGACCCCAGAGATTGATCTACCATAATTTTGTCAGCAACCCCCCATGTGACAGATATTCAAATCACTTTTGTTTTCAGTTTTTTTTTTAAGTAGAGAATAAAAATAAAAGATAATAAAAAATAAAAAGTATCATAAAAATGAGCACATTATTTCTATGTGATGATACTTCAGTTTCTCTTATATCAGGCCCAGATAAGATTACAGGCTCAATGGGTATGTGCACTTTAATGTTTAAAAATGCTGTTAAATTCCACAAACTTCAGAGTGGCGTCCAGTTTTATTGGTCAAAGGATATGGTTGTGTTACATGCCTGGCAGGAATGAATATGATCAGTCTTTCAGATTTCTGTCAACTTGAGTTTTTAAGGTATCATTGTTTCAATTATCTTGTCCTTGATAACTAGTGAAGTGGAATCTGTTTTCATTAAAAGGCCATTTGCATTTTCACTTCTCTGGATTTCATGATTATATTCCTTGTTCATTTTTCTCGAGGCTGTTATTTTCATTTCATTAAAATGTAAAATTTTTGGTATTAAGTAGAAATATTAATTCCTTAGGTGTTAAATGTCACGAATCCTAGGTCAAACCATATATATTTGTCAATTTGTGACAATTTTTGATCTACAAATGGCAATTAAGTATAACTCACAGAAACATTTTATTTCAGCCTATCATTTATCTTTTGACTTTGTTTATAGTTTCTTTATCAAATAAAAAATTTAATTTCATGTAACTGTACTATACATATATTTTCTTATGCTTTGTTTTAATATTATATTTTTCTTATACTTTTTTCATTCAAAGAGTTATTTTTACTTCTTCAGAATTAATTCATTAAGTTTTCATTTATTTGCAGAACTGGAAAAATGATTCTAAACCAAAATTTTTTTCCTGATGCTAAAATGAATTTAACATTTAAAATATTACTTGAAACTGTATATTTCATGACTAGGTAAACTATTTTTCTTATGATTATAACTCCCATATAATGTGAAATGCAAACTGATCACTGAGTAAATTTAAGCTTTACACAATAATATCAATAGAAATCACATTAATTAAATGTGACAAATGAATGTTTGGCTGAAAGCTAAAGTGTCATTTGCTGGGAGACAATGGTACTGATGGCTATGGTTCCTTATCTTACGGCGCTGACCTCTTCATACTTCAGTGAAGCATATGATGACTCAATATTCTAAGCTTCTTTGACTTATAAAACATTTATTCAATCTATAGCATATTGTGATATTTTTATTACTAGTCCCTAAGGCATCATGAACACTACCTCTATAACTTTCCAAAGAGCTTGCAAGTTTAAAATTTAAAATAATAATACTTGGAAGTAATATGTTTCCAAACACAAACAGAAGTTCAGGTCTTAAAATCAGGTAGTCATTCAATGACTTAAAATACGCGTCTGTATTTTATTATTCATATTTAAACAAAAGATACAAAGTCCAAAAATTGTAGAGAAATGTTAGATGAGTATAAGCCCAGGATATACTTTCTGGAATACTGATGTGTAGTTCTCTCTCTCATTCCCTCTGACAAAAGTCTACAGGACAGATGTGCAGATAAAAGCCAGAGTAAAAGCAGACTGTGTACATTTTACACCAGCAGTATGCAGACACTTCACTAGATGCTCTCTGGCCATGATCCTCCCATAAACCCTGCAGATGCACATTCATCATGACCTTTTGCAAAGACGAAATTGAAGCTCAAAGGAATTTTAAGAATTCCCCGTAACCACAGAATTATTAGGCAGGCAACTTAGGTTTCTTATCAAACTGTATCTTTCCCAAAGCCCCCTGTCTGTCTGCTCCCACCCCTGGAGCAATGACTCAGCTGAGTGTTTGCTATTTAACTGGTTCCTGTTCACTACATGTGGCTTCGTTCCACCGCTCTCATATCTGCTGAAAAATGTTAGAAGAGGCAAACACCTTATTGAAGAAATGAGCCTATGGCAGTCAATTTAATTCCACAGCTCTTTCAAAACTGTGCCAATAATTTTAGCTTTTTTTTTAAAATTTTTCCATACGTGTATAGCATCATATTTGTGAAAAATATTAGAAGTAAAATATTTGGTTATAAATACAATATGATTATGCAGATGGCCTAAACCCACACAGGCACACCAAAAAATGACATAAATGTAGAAACAAAGAAAAAAATTTGGGAGAATCAGACTGGCATGTTTAATTCCCTGAATTTTAACCTAAATTGGATTCAGTGTACTTTCAGCAAAACTCCCTCCTGCTTTACACCTGAAAGCAGATGGAGGCAGGTTGTATCATGACTTCAGTCCTTTCAAATTACAATAGTTTATGATGCTCATCTGCATTTTAATCAGATACAAAGGATTTATTCCTGAAATGTATCAAGAAAGCCTATTTTCAGCACCTGGAAATGCATCAGAGGGTTTATGACCAATCTAGTAAAATATGTTGCACACTTTTACTTTGTGTCTCTTTCTCTTGAGTATATAATGTTACATGGATAGAGGTGTCAGCAGTTTTATGAAAAACTGTCTATAATCCTTTCAAAATAGGTATGGAGAGATGATTTCACACTCAAAAATCATTTTTATTATGCTTTGACTCCTGTTTTAAAGGGAGTTCAATTTGTCATCCAATTTAATAAAACAATTTAAAGTATGTTTTACTTTAATAACAAAGAGCATATTCAGCAAATTGGAGCTTACATCTACGACAACCTTCTTTAGATCAAATAGGAAATGGTCAGCATGCATCCAAGTCCTGGATATTAAATTAGGCATCGGCACAGCAGGTTTGTGGGAGTGCTTTTATGGCATAGCACTTTGTGTCACTCCTGTGACAGAAGCTATTCATTTTCAGAGGACACTATCTATTCACGTATAATTTATGGCTATTATTAATAAGATCAAATCATAATCTTCAATATAGTATATCTGCCTTGCTGAATAAAACATATCTGAGTTTCTCCCCTAGCATTCCATGAAAAGTTACTCTGTGCATTGATATTGTATATCACTAGGTGTTTACATCTAACTGAAAGATAAGGGGAAAGAAAGGTGTATAAATGCAATATGATTACTAAGTTTCCAAAACAAATGTTGAAAAAAGGAGAATGCTAATGAATTTATTGTATTAGAAAGCACAATTTTAGGAAAATTCTATGATTCAATACAATACACATTAACTTTGATATTTATGGCTTTAGCTTAAATAAATTTTAAAGAGATATTCAAATGTTCTAGAATTTAAAGAATCACAGATATGCAATATTATATAACCCTTTGACTAATTTGATCATATAAAGGAATTCATTATCAGTATGAATTTCAAACGACTTTCTCAGTTTTTTTGTAATCCAAGTTATTTGTGTATCTGCAGTTTCTTAAATGAGAAATGATTATATTACCTTTTTACCTGTTTAGATGTTTACCACTTAATTATTTAAAAATACAACAACAAAGAGAGAATGTTGTCAACAAGTTAGTAATACCTTATTTCTGGACTAAATCAAATAGCCTTCCCATATAAATGTATACATTTACTTATTTTTAAAAAGAGACTGTATTTACCTTTTGATGGCAATATGAAAAAGGCATAGTAGCTATATGGACAGGAAAGCATATGCTAGGGAGAGCAAACTAATGCAAATAGAGCCTTGTAACTACAGGTATAACATTTATTTTACTAGAAGTTGATGGAAGCAAGTTTAAGATCAAATATAGGCACAGTCTTTGTACAAAAAAAAGCACATAGGAGATTTTGTTAGAAGGAGCTGTGAAGGAAAACAAGCCAAATCCTTTCACTAAGACACTTAAATTTCCTTTGTGGCTTAAACATTAGTCACTGTGTAATGTTGAACATGTCATTTAGCTGCATTGAGATTCAGTATTTAAGACTGTAAAATGTTTACTTCCCAAAATAGTTGTGATATTTTATTGTGTGTGTGTGTATACAGAAAATAAAATGAAAACAGAAAATAATGCATTAATAATACAAGAGATTCAACAGAGACAGAAATTTAAAACAAAACCTGTATCTAAAGAATATAATGTATGAAATAAAAAGTGCAGTAGAAAGCATAAACATTCTACTTGAACAAGCAGCAGAGTAAGTCTATGAACTTAAAGATAGAATATTTGAAATTACCCATTCAGAGAAGAAAAGAGTAAAAAAAGAATGAAAAAGATCAAAGATACTTATGGTGAATCATGGGACAACATCACAAAAAATAAAATGATCCCTTTGGGAGCCCAGAAGGAGAAAATACATAAAATGACAGAAAACTTATTTAAAAAAATAATGGCTCATTACTTCCCAAAGCTGGGGAGAGGTATGGACATTTAAGTCCATGAAAGCATAGCACTCCATACAAATTTAACAAACAAACAAACAAAAAATTATTTCTAAACAATGCAATCTCCATACAACTATCTGTATATTTCTGAGGCAAAATTTTGTAGACTGAAGAGAGTGGCATGATACATTCAAAGTTCTAAAAGAAAAAAAAAAACTGCCAATCAAGAATACCTGACAAAACATCCTTACAACGATGAAGGAAAAAAGGATTTTCCCAGACAAAGCTGAAAAATTTATTTGACTTACAAGGAATGCTAAGAGGAGTTCTTCAAGCTGAAATTAAATGATGCTAATTAGTACCATGAAAACATATAAAAGTATAAACACATTGGCAAAATTATACATATGGTCAAATTCAGAATATTCTAAAGCTGTATTGGTATGTAATATATAAATCACTTAACCTTAGTGTAAATGTTGAAAAACAAAAAGAGTTTTTGTAGGTGACTAAAGTAAAATTTCTACCCCCATAAAATAAACTGATATGAGTATAAAATATTCTGTATAAGGCTCATGTTAACCACAAGCCAAAAACCTGTAGATACACAAAAGATAAAGAGAAAGAAATCAAAATATATAAGTATAGAAAATTATCAAATCACAAAGGAAGACAGCAAGAGGAAGGAAGGAATAAAAGTACTAAAACATAGCCAGAAAACAGTTACTAAGATGGCAATAATATATTCTTACTTATAAATAATTATTTTAAATGTAATAGATTAAATTATACAATCAAAAGACATAGAGTGACAGAATGGATATACAGAAATAGTGACTGAATGGATATAAAAAATATATGCTGCCTATAAGATACTAATTTCAGCTCTAAGGATACATATAGGCTGAGAGTGAAGGAAAGGAAAAATTTTTTGCATGCAAATGGAAACCCGAAAGAACAGGAATAGCTATACTTATATCAGACAAAAGAGATTTTAAGTTAAAAGACCCAAATGAAAACAAACAAAAAAAAAAACCACATTACATAATGATTCATTAAGAGGAAGTAGCAATTTATAAATATATATGCACTCAAAACTTGAGCAGCTAAATATATAAAACAATATATTAACAGATCTGAAGGCAAAAACAGACTTTACTGCAATAACAGTAGTGGACTTCAACACCCCACTTTCAACAATGGATAGATCATCCAGACAGAAAATCAATAAGGAAATAATAGATTTAAACCTACACTTGAGCTCAAATGAAACTAATAGACATATGGAGAATATTCCATCTCACAGGAGCAGAAATTACACTCTTCTTTTTTTTTTTTTTAATGTTTTCTTTATTTCTAGGAGAGGGAGAGAGAGAGACAGCGTGAGCAGGGGAGGGTCAGAGAGAGAGGGAGTCACAGACTGAAACAGGCTCCAGGCTCTGAGCTGGCAGTCAGCACAGAGCCCGACGCGGGGCTCGAACCCACGAACCGTGAGATCATGACCTAAGCGAAAGTCGGATGCTTAGCCGACTAAGCCACCCAGGCGCCCTGAAACTACACTCTTCTTAAGCACAAACAGAACATTCTCTAGGATGGATCATATGTTAGGTCACAAAACAAGTCTAACAAATTTAAGAAGAATGAAACACTGCCAAGTGTCTTTTGCTGACTACAAATAACATGAAGTTAGAAATCCATTAAGAGAAGAAGAAAAGGAGGAAAATTCACAAATACATGGAAATTAAACAACACACTCAGAACCACTGGAGCAAAGAAGTAGCAAAAGTGAAATAAATAAATATCTTGATACACATGAAAATGGAAACAAATCCTACTAAAACTTATGGAATGTAGCAAAAGCAGTTCTAAAAGGGAAGGTTATACAAATAGTACCTACTTAAGAAAATAGAAAGATCTCAAAAACACAGCCTAATTTTATACATCATGGAACAGAGAATAAATAAGCCAAAATTTAGTGAAAGGAAGGAAATAACAAAAATTAGAGCAGATAAACAAAATAAGTCAGAGATTTCACTCATATGTTGAAATCATATGATTTCATTCATATGTTGAATTTAAGAAACTAATGAGGAAAGGAAAAGAGATAAAGAGAGTGAGAGAGTGAAAAGGAGAGAGAGAACAAAGCAAGAAACACACTCTTAACTTCAGAGAACAAACTGATCAGTACCAGAAGGAAAGTTGGTGGGAGTGATGGGTGAAATAGGTGATGGGAATTAAGAAGTACACTTGTCATGATGAGCACTGAGCGATGTATGGAAGTGTTGAATCACTATATTGTACACCTGAAACTAATATAACACTGCATGTTAACTATATTAGAGTTAAAATAAAAACTTAATAAATAAAAACAAAACAAATCAGTCCTCCTCCAAAAACATCAGAGCCGAAATAAATGAGATAGGAATTAGAAAAATAGAAAAAACAAAACTAAGAGGTGGTTTTCTGAAAGATAAATAAAATTGACAAACGCTTAGCTCAACTAAAAAAAATAGAAAATTTTAATCAATAAAATTACAAATAAAAAGGTCAATATAACTGATATCACAGAAATTAAAATATTCATAAGAAACTACTATGAACAATAGTATGTCAACAAATTGGACATCTTAGAAGAAATGAGTAAGTTTCTAAAAACATACAACTCACAAAACTGAATCATAAATATAAAAAAATCTAAATAAACCAGTAATCGGTAATGTAATTGAATCAATAATTAAAAATTTCCCCACAGAGAAAATCCTGGGATCAGATGGCTTCACTGGTGAATTCTACCAAGTATTGAAAGAAGAGTTAATGCCAGGTTTTCCTAAAATCTACCAAAACATTGCAAGGAGTGGACACTTCTAAACTCCTTTTAGGATATCAGCATTATGCAAATAACCAAACCAGACAAGAAACTAGAAGATACTAGAAGAAACCACAAGATATCTATAAGAAAAGAAAGTTACAGGCCAATATATCTGATGAACAGAGATGTGAAAATCCTCAACAAAATACTTTTTAAACCAAATTCAACAGTACATTGAAAGACTTATACACCATGATAAAGTGAGATTTACCCTTGATACAAAAATGGTTCGATAAATTCGAGTCAGTTAAGAGAATACACAACATTACTAGAGTGAAGGATAAAAATCATATGGTCCTCTCAACAGTTACAGACAAAGTATTTGACAAAATTCAACATCCTTTCATGAAAAAAAAACTCTCAACAAATTAGATATAGAAAGGATATGTCTCAAATAATAAGTATCATATATGGCCAGACACAGCTAACATCATACTAAATGGTGAAAAACTAAAAGCTTTTCCTCTAATATCAGGAATGAAACCAATATACACACTCTAGCCACTTCTATTCAACACAGTAATGGAAGTCTTTATCATAGGAAGTAGGCAAGGGAAAAAAAATAATAAAAGGCCTTCAAGTTGTAAAATAAGAAGTTACCAAAAAATATTAAAAATTTTAAAAGAAAGGAAAACAAGAAGTTAAGTTGTCTCTATTGACAGACTTGATCTTACATATAGAAAACTCTGAAGATTTTACCAACAACTGGTAGAACTAATTAAGGAATTCAGTAAAGTTACAGGATACAAAAAGTAACTTACAAAAATCAATTGCATTTCTATACACTAACAATGAACTGTCTGAAAGAGAAATTGAGAAAGCAATACTATTTACAATACTATCAAAAAGAATAAAACTCTTTCAGATTCATGGGCTATAAAAGAACTGAGTATTTCTCTTCCTATCCAAATGTTCTGTAGTATGCATTTTAAAAGCATATGCAATCTAAATGTTTATGGAGTTCCAAAGGGACTTAATATTTTAAAGGAATTTCTATCTGTAATTATTTGATATACAATTGAAATAATCATTCTACAAGTCATTATGATCATTATCTAATTGTACATGTTATGGATAATTATTTTTCTTTAAATTCTTTACTTATTTCTATGCAAGTTATTTTAAAATCATTCTATACGATCTTCAATAAATTCAAGGTACATTTATTTATTTCATTGTGAAAAACATTTAATATACTTCATACAAATGTATATGTGTAAGTATATATATGTAGATATATATCACATTAAATATATAATTATAGTTCTTCCACAAAAACACAGTATAAATACAAAATATGTTTGTTATAAATTAGCCATGAATTGTAGTTCCATATAAGACTAGAAAGATATAGCCTTTAAAACTTAAGAAAAAAAAAAAAACAGGGACACTTGCGTGGCTCAGTTGGTAAAGCATCCAACTCTTGATATCTGCTCAGGTCATGATCTCATGGTTGGTGAGATTGAGCCCTGAGTCAGGCTCTATGTGGACAGTGCAGAGCCTGCTTGGGATTTTCTCTCTCCTTCTTTCTCTGCCCCTCCTCTGCTCGTGTTTACACTCTCTCTCAAAATAAATAAATAAACTTTTTTAAAAAAGCTTAAAAAGCAATCGAACAAACAGAAAAACTACTCCTGTTTCTCACTGTCCAGGTAAATATTGCCAAAAAATTCATTTTCATCCCAAAATAGAAATGGATTATATTGTAAGTATTTACATACATGTTGCCAGGATTATCTTATCATAAAGTCTCATCAAGAAAATTCATTTTCTTGGGGCGCCTGGGTGGCTCAGTCGGTTAAGCGTCCGGCTTCGGCTCAGGTCATGATCTCACGGTTCGTGGGTTTGAGCCCCGCGTCGGGCTCTGTGCTGACAGCTAGCTCACAGCCTGGAGCCTGCTTCAGATTCTGTGTCTCCCTCTCTCTCTGACCCTCCCCTGCTCACGCTGTCTCTCTCTCTCAGAAATAAACATTAGAAAAAAAAAAAGAAAATTCATTTTCTTTAACTCTTTAGGGTTTTACTATAGTGAATCCTCCAAAATACAACTATGTTACTTAACAAACTAAAACTCGTGTTTAGTGTTTTGCATAGCTCAGTGCCTCTGCAGTGTGTAGCAGATAAAGCTTAAACTCCCTGTAGGCAAAGGTCTCTTGATTACCTCTTTTGTTTTTTGTAGCAGTGTTCATATATATTCATACTATAAAATGAATTGTATGTATTTTATATACAGCATTTTGTTTAGTCAGGGAATACTTGACACTCTGAAGTAAGTAAATAATACTTGCTGACAGAATGAAAGAATCTATGAATGAAGGAGATAGCTGATATGTGTCCTTTGAGGAATATACAATATATAAAAATAATATAAATATACCTTCTCTTCTTCACTGCATATAAGCTGCTAAAACTATCAAGGGGGGTATGTTATCTCTCCATTTCTGTCCATATGCCAAGTCTTGATATACAGTTCCTGCCTTTAGCAACCTTGGAAATTTAGGCAAAATGAATAGATCCTGTAAGCCTACTTCCTCACCCATAAAATACAGATAGTAAAAGAGTATATTTCACAGGATGGTTGATTAGAGGAAGTAAGATATGTAAATTTATTCACATAGTGTCTGCCACATTATGTATACTCCAAAATGCCAACTATTATTATGATTTTCATTATGCTATCTGTGAACATAATAATTTAAATTCTAGCTCTTCAGTGGAAATCTAAGCCATTGAAAGAAATGAATACCTGTCTACAAATATATGATAAACCAATCCAAATGATATCAAAGTTTTGAACATTTTAAATCATTAAGAATGTTGTACTTAATTCTGTTTAACCTGAAAAACAAATTAATAATGCTAAGTGAGAAATAATGGTGATTGCTAATTGTTGCTTTTTGGCAAACAATGGGATGATACATTCTTATAGTGCAATAGAGTTTGCCAGTAGTATTTCATATCTGAGCTCAAGACAGGGTGGCTGGGGTGGATATTTTCTTATTTTAAACAGAGGAAATCAGGCCATAAAGAAGTTAAATTACTTTCTAAGCTCACAGAGATAAAAAGAGGTTCTGTACATTTCAGGACATTGTTGAAAAGTCTTTCTGAGAAAAATATAATTAAAAATATCAGGAGGTAACTGTGAGGAGAAATAAAGAAAAATGTGTAGTTTTGTATAATGTCTACTAGATATATCCATTCATTCAAAAATATTTATCAATAGAGCTTCAATAGAACAGACTAGACACTGTTCTATTGGCTCAGCTCCCTCTGTGAATACCACAGACAGAGGCTCTTCCCTCTCTGAGCTTATAGTAGTGCAAGAGATTGAAAATCAAGCAAACAAATAAATAAATTTTTCCTGCATGTGATTAAGTTCAAAGAAAGCAGCAAACAGGTTGCTAAGAGAAAAGAAACACAGTTGGGCTGAGTGGAGCTAATACTAGGAAGGATGATCAGGGAATGTTACCTGCTAGAGGTGAAATAAATTTAAGCTAAGATACAAAGGAAGATGAGCAGAGAGAACATTTCAAACAAAGTTGTTGGATATATACTGAAAACCTGTTATGACTGGAACACAATGAGACAGGAGGGGCCCATGTTGACTCTTAGCAAGGGAGTAGGAGATGTAGCAGCAGGTAGATCACAGTAAGAAGCTTAGATTTTTTTTTTTTCCTGATTTGATGGAGGCCAGTTAATGGCTTTAAACAGGGCAATGACATGATCTCCTTTACATATAAAAGTTCATTTTGAAGAAGACCTATTTGAGTCATGAAAGAATGTTAGCAGGGAAATCAACTTGGAGGTTTTTGTTGTTATTTGATTGTTAGATTCTTTTTAAATTGTTTTTTTTTTAATGTTTTTATTTATTTGGAGAGAGAGAAAGACATAGCATAGAGCAGGGGAGGGGCAGAGAGAGAGGGAGACACAGAATCCAAAGCAGACTCTAGGCTCTGAGGTGTCAGCACAGAGCCTCATTTGGGCTTGAACTCACAAACCTCAAGATCATGACCTGAGCCGAAGTCAGACACTTTATCGACTGAGACACCTATGCATCCTTAATGTTAGTTTCTTATCTGGCCTAGATTAGGATCAGGGGCAAGGGGGAGATATCAATGGAGAAAAGTAGACACAATAGAGATGTATTTAGGAGGAAGAATTGACAGACTATCTTGATGGATTAGAGGTATGGGATGAGAAAAAGAGGAAAATAAATGATGACTTCCATTTTCTCTTTTTTAATTTGAGGATAATGTCATTTATTGATTAGGGCAGAATAGGAAGGAACAAACTCATGTCATGAAGAGAACTTAAATTGAGATGGCAAAGACAGTATATAATTTATCATCAAACAGGCACACTTTTGAGACTGATAGAAGAGACTTTCATTAAGCATTGCAGGACAATTGGCATAAACTAGTATTTTCACCCTAGAGAAAGTAATGTGAATAGGATTAAAGAAAGAATAATAGCTAATATTTAGTAAGGACTATGTGTCAAGCTCATACTTTATTTATTTAAATATTCATTAATATACTTAATAACAAATAACAAACGTCATTGTTACCATAGACGTTTTGCAGATGAGAATACTGAGGAGAAAATGAAGTGATTTGCACAGGTCACTAAGCTAGAACAGGATGGCCCTGGCATGTCATCTCCAGCAGCCACAACTCTCAAGCTTGTACTCATAAACAGGAAATATTATGACCCTCACAGGAAGCATTTTGATCACAAAGTAGCGACTTTTGTTCAAGAATGAAAATCACCTTGGGGTGCCTGGGTGGCTCAGTCTGGTTTCGGCTCAGGTCATGATCTCATGGCTTGTGGGTTGAAGAGCCATATCAGGCTCTGTCCTGACACTGTGGAGCCTGCTTGGGATTCTCTGTCTATCTTTATCTATATCTCCCTCTCTCAAGTAAGTAAACATTTATAAAAATGAAAATTGTCTTCCTAAAGTGCTAGAGCACACCAAGGATAGGATCTGTACATGTTGAACACTGTATATTGTATCAAAGAGCACACTGTCATCCTTACAATATGTCTATGTTTCACATCTTGGGTTAGAAATCTGACTTAGAGAAAGCACAAGTCTGACACAAGAAAATCCTTAACATGTTGGTAATTAATATTTTTGGTAGGGAAACAAAAATCGTAATGGTAATTTCCAGTCCCCAAACTTATTGAAATTGCATTAGAATTCTTAATCTTTCATGTCCTCTGAACTCCTAATCATATCTCCCTTAAAATTCTCCTATTCATTTTTGTAGGCATCAAATGAGGATTGCAGTGCCAGGAGGGGGAAAAAAAAAACACCTCTTCAAATTCTTAATCAAGAGAAATGGTTCTTTGGTATTATATTACTACTTGTAATGAGTTGATTTAATTAAGATTGCTGTAGTTGTAAACAACAGGAACTGATTCTGCCTAACTTAATGAAAAAGGGACAGATATCTTGGCTGTTCAAAGAATCCAAGGAACAGCTAAGAAAATACACTCCAGCAAGAAAACCTGAGATGACAACACCTGAAGGAGGTTTCTAGACCTTTCCATTCAAGGTTTAATATTCTCAGAGGAGATGATTGGACAGCTTGGTTTTTATCTACTCCTGATCAATCAGTGTAGGTCTTGAACTGAAGTTCTTTTAGGGAATGGGAGATTCCAGAAGTTCAATCTGATTGGAATCTTCTAGCATTCTACCTTATGGATGTTACTCACACATGCACACACATGTACACACATCCATAGACACACACACACACACATACACACACACTCACACACTATGTTATCTCCCTCTATCCCAATGGTACCTTCTCAAAACAATGCAACCCTACTTCTAAGGGACTCTTCTTCACAAGAGGAATAACTGGAAGATACATCCAGCTACTGTAATCAGAGATGATATAATAAATATTATATATATATGGTTATTATATATGTCAATATTCAAAAACTTTAGGAACAAATGAAAATGTAACATAGTGAAAAAAAGAATACATGAAAATACACATTTTCTATTCAAAATAGAAGAAAATGGAAAAATGATTCCACTCAGCAAATAAGAAAAATTTCAGTCCTCATATTTGCAAGTGTGACAAAACCCGAGGGAGCATATATCACATTTCTGTTCAGTATTGCTTAGCCTTCAGCTCTTATTCTAGCTGACTGGGGTAGAAGTATTTCTCCTTTGGGAATTTCTTTCTAAGACCACTAGCTAAGTGTGTAGTCATAGTATAGGAAGTTAAAGTTTATGGACTATTAAGTGTGAAGCTAGGAAATGGTACTACATGGATTTTGGTCCATTTGTTTTGATTAAGGGACACTGTTCCACAGAATATTCTGAATTCTGACAACACCTGCCAACCCTCACAAGTTGTGATCTGCGTATAACTGACGTTATAGCTGAACTTTCAATAAGACATTCAATTGTTACATAAAGTTAGATGTTTCTACATTAAAAGTGCCTGGTAAGAATGGTGAATACCTTTATAGCTGTCTCCTTAATTTTTTGCTAGATACAAATTTTGGTCAGTTTTATGGAAAGCTTTCTCATGTTGTTAAGCTTACAACTTCTACCACCTCTGCATTCATGATCATTTTTTTACCCATTTAATAGGTACTTAATCCTTTGATGAATATACATGATCAGTAGCACTTACTAAAGAGGGCATCATGTCCATAAGATTGGTGATAGTAATGGTAATATGGTGATCAATTAACAATATTTCCAGTCCTTGAGTTTTTCTGAGAAGTCCATTTTCAGAGTGGACTCTCAATTTTTCATTTCAGCTATCTCACTACCCAAGTCATTTATATCTAACAAGTGTTACCCTTAACATGACAGAGATCTTGCATTAGGGCTATCCACACAGGAAAACTAGACAATGATAAGTATTTCTGGAAATTCTGACTACTTGGAGAAATCCTTTTTTGAGAGAAATTCCAGAACATTCTGTCCCCAGCAAGTGCTGGCATAATTAAGAATCACTGTCAACCTCGATCATGTTATTTTTTCACTTTGATTAGCTAGATGGACTCCCCTGAGATCACAGTTGTAGACTAAGAGAGGGTGAATATTTGGCAATCATAGGCAAGTATATACTAAAAGTAGACAGTAGTGTAATATAAACTCTGAATATTACTAGACCCCTAATCTCCTACATTTGTGCACCACTATAAATTGGTGTGAGGTGGGCATAGAACATATTCCCATTTCTTAAACCTTAAGTCATTATTTTTCTTTTATATCATCTTAAATGCCATCTGGTATGCAAATATGTAATAACAAAATATAGATTTTCATACTCTTTTATCATTCCTTTGTAATTAGCAATGAATTAAAGCTAGCAGACATTTGGGACCTCATTGGCTTTTGGAGCTCCCTTTGTGAGCTTGAGCAGAGCATAAGAAGCTTGCCCTGCTGCTTGAGGAATTCATAGCTTCAGTCCCTGTTAACACACTCAGAAAACACAGCTGTGCCTATTCCCTCTGAATGCCCACCTCCAAAAGATGCATTTTTAACATCTACTGTCCTCATTGGAATTCAGTGTTACATGATGAAAGCGAACAACTATCAGGATTACTGGAAAGAAGATCACATTACGGTACATAAAGCAATTCTTTTGACACTGAATCTCTATCCACTTGGAGATCACTCTGACACATGGTTTCTATACAAATTTCTTCTATCTAAACCAGCAGGTTGTGCACACATAGATTTTGTATATTGCTTCATTTCAAAATGTACCTATTAACATTACAATACTTAAATCATTCATACCGTGTTTCAATTGTAAACACATTGAATTTTTAAAACATCTTTCCTGGGCAATGATGTAGGTCATCTATTTTGGAAGGCATATGATTCATTACAGCTAAAATGATACTCAATAGTTTCAAATGGCTAATTTATATAGAATAAGTAACAATTGAAGAAAAGGGAAATTCTCATGTGTTTCTTATTCTCTTTTCACTAGAAATACATACCATCTACCTCTTTCAAAAGGTATTAAGCTCTGAATTTAAAATCTTACCACTCATGATGTATATAGGGTTATGTATAACAACAGTATTTTAAAACATAAAACATGATGTTTTGTTGAATTAGTTTAAATAATAAAATATCTTCAGGGTAAAATTCACCTTGGTAACACTATAACAAAAACAAAGACATTCAGGATTATAGCTGTTTTTGTAGGGGAGGGAAGTGGATAGGTTGGAGTGGGTTATACAGGAAATTTAAAAATCTTAGGATTTATTCCATAAAATAAATCGTGGAAACATAGGGGCCTATTTTTATTACTATTTGAGATTATTTTTTAGAATTTGCTTTAAATTTATGTATACCATTTATATGTGTAATAGTATTTATTTTCTTTCCATTTTATTTTGTCAGTATAGATTTTTCCATTATAGAAGTTTATATATTTTATGTAGTCAAATCTATTGGTTTTTCATTTCTGGTTCTTGGTATACTTGGTTAGGATGATCTTCTGCATCACAAAGTTATAAAAATTTCTCCTATATTTTCTTCTACTAGCTATACATTGTTTTGTTGTTGTTTTAAAGATATTTATTTATTTAATATGTTATTTTATTTTATTATTTTTTAAACGTTTCTTTATTTTTGAGAGAGATACAAACAGAGTATGAGCAGGGGAAGGGCAGGGAGAGAGGGAGACACAGAATCTTAAGCAGGCTCCAGGCTCTGAGCTGTCAGGACAGAGGTCGACACGGTTTGAACTCATGAATCACCATATCATGACCTGAGCTGAAGTCAGACACTTAACTGTTGGAGCCACCCAGGTGCCTTATATTCTATTTTAAAATAATCTCTACACCCAGCATGGGGCTCAAACTCACAACCCTGAGGTCGCATGCTCTGCCATTGGAGCCAGGCAGGCACCCCTTGAAGACATTTTTTTAGAGCAGCTGAAAAATTTCTTAGCAAAATTAAGAGAAAGGTACAGAAATTTCTCTTATATCACTTTCCACCACTAATGCATAACCTCCTTCATTTTTTTTGCTTTCAAATTTTTATTTAAATTCTAGTGACTTAACATACAGTATTGGTTTCAGGAGTAGAATTCAGTAAATAGTCACTCACACACAACACCCTGTGCTCATCATAACAAGCACCATCCTCAGTACCCATCACCCATCTAGCCCATTGCTACCTCCCTCGCTCCATCAACCCTCAGTTTGTTCTCTATTGCTAAGAGTCATTTATGGTTTGTTTCCCCCTCACTCTCTTTTTCCCCCCTCCCATATATTCACCTGTTTTGTTTCTTAAATTTCACATAAGAGTGAAATCATATGGTATTTGTCTTTCTCTGGCTGACTTATATTGCTTAGCATAATACACTCTAACTTCATCACATCATTGCATGTGGGTACACACACACACACACACACACACACACCTTCTTTATTCATTCATCAGTCAGTGGACATTTGGGCTCTTTCCATAGTTTGGCCATTGTTGATAATGCTGCTACAAGCTGCTACAAACATTAGGGTACATGTACCCCTTCGAATCAGTATTTTTGTCTCCTTTGGGTAAATACCAGTGATGGAATTGCTGGATCCCAGGTTAGTTCTATTTCTAGCTTTCTTAGGATCCTCCATACTGTTTTCCAGAGTAGCTGACCCAGGTTGCATTCCTACCAACAGTACAAAAGGGTTTCCCTTTCTCTGCATCCTCACCAACACCTGTTATTTCTTATGTTGCTAATTTTAGCCATTCATACCACAGGTGTGAGATGGTATCTCATTGTGATTTTGATTTGCTTCATTATTAACATCACTTTTCTGAATGGTACATTTTTTTTTTTTTCAAGGATCCACCTACATTGACACATCATAATTGTCCAATGTCCATAGTTTACATTAGAGTTCACTCTTGGGTTATATATTTTATGAATTTGGGCAAATGTATAATGACATATGCCCATCATTATAATATCATACAGAGTATATTTTCAATGTTTTGTGCTCCACCTATTCATCCTTCTCTCCACCCCCTTCCTGTATTTTTTAACCACATTTATCATTATTTTTTTGAACTAATCTTTGGCCCAATAGACAGTAGGCAATGATTGTGAAAATAAATGTTGGGGGCGCCTGGGTGGCTTAGTCGGGTAAGCGTCCGACTTTCGCTTAGGTCATGATCTCGCGGTTCGTGGGTTCGAGCCCCGCGTCGGGCTCTGTGCTGACTGCCAGCTCAGAGCCTGGAGCCTGTTTCGGTCTGTGACTCCCTCTCTCTCTGACCCTCCCCTGCTCATGCTGTCTCTCTCTCTCTCTCCTAGAAAAAAAAAAAAAATTAAAAATAAATAAATAAATGTTGAAAATGCTGCTAAATGTTAGAAGTTGTAATTTCTCTCCTCACTAAAAGTTTATTGTAAATATATATATATATGACATACTTAATTAAATCCAGCCTTATAAAAAACAAAATAACTGAAAACTTATAGAAAATGTATATTATGTCTCTTTGTTTGAATCTCTTTGTGTCATGTCTGTAACAAAATTGACACTAGTATGAGACGTTACTCTTGATCATATAGAACTTCTTTGCACAATTTTATTTCATATTCACAGAAAACAAATTGAATGGTAGTGCCTTGAGCTATGCTAAATGAAAGTTACTAATATCTGTTCGATTATGCAAAGTATGTTAGGGAAAAAATAAATATAATGGTGAAACTAGAGGTAGGGATAGCCTTTGAAGATTTACTTAAGTATGAGGAGTTTCTTTTGACCCACCATCTATACTTTGAATTTTCTTTCTGAGTCTTTCAATTCTGCCTGATATCAAAGCTTACCAAAGTATTGAGTCATGACACCTGACCCATATCCTTAAACTATCAATATTTTGCTAAGCATCTTATATTCAATTCAAGAAACTTTAAGGTTGTATCTTTCATGATTCATTATATTGCAAGAAAAAATAAAATAGGGAATAGGATTTGACTTTATGACACATTAGAAGATGCTTGTATTTTATAGACATACATCTCTCTTAAAGCTCTTGAACAAACTTCATATAGGAAAATACTACATTTGCTTTTCCAAAACACAATGCACTTTTTAAAAAATCTTTTAATGTTTATTTATTTTGAGAGAGAGAGAGAGAAAGACAGAGTGTGAGCAGGAGAAGGGCAGAGAGAGAGGGAGACACAGAATATGAAGGAGACACCGAATATGAAGCAGCTTCCAGGTTCTGCACTGTTAACACAGAGCCCAATATGGGGCTCAAATCCATGAACTGTGAGATCATGACCTGAACTGAAGTTGGATGTTTAACTGACTGAGCCACACAGGTGCCCCTCAATGCATTATTTTTAATAAATGAATTTGTGAGACAAGAAAAACAGCTTGAGCTGTATCCCCAAGCACAATTGGAAGAATTTTAGAATTCTATGAAGACTGTTTGAAATGTGCTTTCAGTGTCATGATAGTGATGGGAATAACAAAGACATCACAATGTCACACTTGGTATGAAACTTTCTTGGCCTTTTTGTACTTGTCTCAAATACTTTTCCACAGTAACTTATATTTAGCTTTTGTTTTTGTCTACTGTTCTACAATGAATCATAAAACAGTTGAAAATGTTATCAAGAAAAATGTGGAAATCAAAGCAAAGCAAGTGAGAAAGCTTTAAGCTAAAATGTTTTGACACTTCTTTACTCTCCTGAATATGGTAAAGAAATTGCATGCATGCTGAAGTCCATGCAAATACAATGCTAAGCATTATCTTTAAATGTTTCAGCTAAATGAAAATTCCTCTTTTGAGTACTGCTTGAGGCATCTTACTGTGATAGTTCAGATTCTTCAGAAGCACATGCCAAGGCAGAAATGAAAGGGAAAAATATTTATTGAGAGAAGTTCCTATGAAGGTATATTTCAAACTCAACATCTTACTCTGGGTCCTCTCTCCAGTTCTCCAATCAATCTCATCTCCACTACTTCACATCACACATTTTATTCTATTGTAGTAATGAAGATCTTATAGTTACTTGAATGCTTTATTCTACTTCAGATTTGCACTCCTTTAGTTATGCTATTCTCCATGACTAGAATTCTCCCATTTACTTTCATCTTCCACCACCTAGTTAAATCACACATCCTTAAATCCTTGGCTTAACTTTCATTTCTCTAGTTGGCTGCACTCTTCTGTTCTTCATGTTCCATAGATGTCTGCTATGTATTTTATTCTCTTATTTTTTGAGGACAAGAACAAGCACTTATTTTTATGTCATACAGAAAACAAAGAGTAAATCAAAATGGTAGATGTGCAACACCTGTTTCTATTTGTCTGCCTGTCTCTATCTCAAGCCTCTTTTTTTTTCTGCTTTTTAAAAAATTAATTCCAACACTTAACACACAATATTATATTAGTTTCAGGTATACAATACAGTGACTCAACAATTCTATACAGTACTCAGTGCTTATTGTGGTAAGTGTACTCTTAATTCCTTTCATCTATTTCACCCATCCTCTCAGTTGCCTCCCCTCTGGTAATCATCATATCAAGCCACTTTTTAAAGAAAAAAGTATAAATATAACAAAAATTCTTCTCACAAACGCTCCTGGGTGGCTTAGTTGGTTGAGTGTCTGACTCTTGATTTTGGCTCAAGCCATGATCTCACAATCATAATATCAAGTTCCATTTTGGGCTATTCATTGGGTGTGGAGCCTGCTTGGGATTCTCTCCCTCACCCTCTTTGTCTCTCTCCCACTCATGAGCACTCTTTCTCTCTCAAAATAAATAAATAGACATTTAAAAAATTCTAATCACAAAAATCACTACTCTTATTGTGCTTGTTATAATTCTGGAACACTCTTATATAACTACAAAACTTGCTGCAGGTAGTGTTTTTCTTTCCAACTTAATGTGCTTTTCATATGAATTAGAAAAATATAAATCAATGCATTTGCATGTCTTTTATGATAACATGACCAGACGTTACTTTATGATTTGTATCTAAAGTTAATTTTTCTCATGGGGTGCCTGGGTGGCTCAGTTGGTTAAGTTTCCAACTCTTGGTTTCAGCTCAGGTCATGATCTCATGGTTTGTGGGTTTGAGTCTCACATTGGGCTCTGTGCTGACAGTGCAGAGCTTCGTTGGGATTCTCTCTCTCTCGCTTTTTTGGCCTCTCCCTTCACTCACTTTCTCTCTCAAAATAAATAAACAAAAAAAAGTTCATTTTTCTCTTAAAGGATTAATTACATATCATTTTCCCTGTAAATGATAAGTTATTTCAGTGCAACTTCCACAAAATTAAAAGAGTTACTTGGGGACAACTGAAAGCTTTTTCATTAATATTTGAGGATGATCATACCAAGTCTTATAAAATCTTTGCTATGAAAATTGTTGATGAAAAAAGAAAAAAATAGTTATCAAAATGGCTTATTTTAAAATTACTTAACGTAAAATTTTCTACATACAGTGTAGTTTTACATATAATTACAAAAGAAAGTACCCTTTCAAACTACCTCCTTTTATTTTATATGTTTAATCTGCTTATCTCAACTTTTGGATAACACGGCAATGAATCTGACAAGGTGGATAGCAGACTTAATTAATCAGGAAATATGGAATGCCCTGAAATTGTTGTATACATGTCAGGATTGGCAAAATATCCACTTTCTACAAGCAAGAAAAAGTCATATTTCACAGTTATGATGCAATTACATTGTTATTTCACAGCTGTCAAAAAGCATAGTCTTGAAATATGACTTTTTAAAGTATGTATTTAAAAACTTTTCAATGTTTTAGCTAATAATATTTCAGAACCCTATGAATATTATAGCTAGAAGCACCTTAAAGAAAGGACATTAGCCAATAAAATATTGTATGTAATTTTCAATAGAACAAAAAAACCCTTTATATTATAGATTCAGTGAGTATCACATAACCTTAAGCATATATATCAAATAGAATGTGTAAAGTGAGCTTACAAAATTATAGATACTTATTCTAACAAAGACAAACTTAAGTGTCACTCAAAGCAAGAAATATATTTGAAACATGGTAAGGAATGTTTATTTCTTTAATTTTTTTATACCTCTTACCCATAGTTTAGACACAAAGTGAAAGGCATATAGAAATACAGCATAAAAAGATACTTAAGGAAATTGGAATAAATGGATAGGAGTGTAATAATAAATATATTTCAAGCTGGGTTTAGTACACAAATTGTATACCATAACATTCCCTACAGTTGCTAAAAGTCAACTAAAATTAAGCTTTGAACTTCCTGATAAACAACAGAAAGAAGCATAATTTGATAAAATGTTTACAGTGCCCTCAGTGTAAAATATAGACCAGACTGTTAGAAGCCAAACAATATTTCCTGGTTCTGCATTCTGACAGAAATAATTCCAGTGGGTTATTTGACAGGCCACTCTGTAATATCACATCTTCCACAGCATACCTAAAAAAATGGTGTTGTAGTAAGCAGTCTCTAAAATGGAATTAGAATAAAAAGGTAGTAATAAAAAAGTTTTAAAAATGGAGTCTAAAATTATTCTTGCTTTGCCATCTTAAAATTATTCAATTTGTATCCAAAGACATAGTGTTTATAAAAGGCTGATGCAGTGTACCACAACTAACTCCTTTTTGCTAAGTCTAATGCTCAATAGACATCACTGAAAACTCTAGTCTCACTTGCAACATTTCCTTGAGATGATAAAAAGAACTAATAGTACCAATGTTTGTCTTCTGACATGTTTTACTGTGAAGCCCAACTTTGCATTTTCCTGAGAGGAAATTAGTGAAAATTTTGAGTGTTGGGGCTGTGTTCAATAAACTAACCCTGTGACTTAGAAGAAATAAAGTTGACTGTATTTTAAACAGAGATGGAGCATCATGGATCAAAACACGTTTCAAACAACAGTAATCCTGTGAGATATAATGCAATTTTGAGAAATGAAAAATGAAAGAAATGCAAGTCACATTACCAAATCCATGGCTCAGTGAAATACTGGAAGACTTATTTTAGCATTTTCCTGACTTCATATAATCTTTGCATTTCTGTTTTTAATTTATGCAAAACACTGTAATCAAAAGTGGAACAGATCAGGCTTAGCGTGGTTAGATAGAAACACAGTTAGAAATTTAATAAACATAAAAAGAATTAGTGAATGTTGAAATCCACAACTGAGACAGATTCTTGCACAATTCAAGAAATACAAAATACCTCTGAAATGCTTTATTTAGATAGACATTTTAAGTCAGTGTTTAGTAAGAAAGTTACTAAATGTCTACAAAATTTTGGTTAGTTGTGTTAAGCTCACAGTTCTTATTTACTTCACAAATACAGATATGCACAGAATACTTTAAATGGTAATGATTTAGGTCAGAAACTGGTATTCACAGAGAATTAGAGTGATAATTCAAGTCATTTAGGGTACAGTGTTAGCATTTGTTACTACCAGCTTGGGAAACTTCAGCACCTGGTTTATCATTTTTAAGTCTAGTCTTCAGTACCTCTTCTACTGCACTTGAAATAGATCGGTTCCTTTCCTTTATACCTGGAATTGTTGATATCTATCCTTTGCAAAATGAATGATTCTGAGTTAGAAAAACTTATAATTTATTAGAACATTTCTTCTAATGGAACTTTTGTTAGAAGAAAAACACATACGGAGCTCCTGGGTGGCTCAGTCAATTAAGCTCCCAATGTTAAATGCCTGATTTTGGTTCAGGTCATGATCTCACAGTTTCGTGAGTTTGAGCCCCATATTGGGCTCTGCACAATGAGCCTTGACCCCACTTGTGTTCTCTCTGCCTCTCTCAAAATAAATAAATTAATTAAAAAAATAAAAGCAACATAAATATAATTAATCTTTAACAAACTTAAGTAGTCATTGAATTAAAAATCTTGTAGCATTGAGAACAAAAATGAAGACGAGTGAATTTTGACATTTGTGTAGACATTTCAAAAGTTTAGTTCATGAATTACAGTTTGATAACCAGAAAATTCATCATTTCCATTTTGATCTCATTAGAATACTAAAAACAATAAAAATCTTCTTTAAAAAATGAGATTTTGCATGGAGCAGGCAACTCATTTATTTCTGTATGCTGTTTGTGTGAAGTGACTTTTATTAGAATTGACAGGACTTCCTTTTTCTCCCACAAGTTCAATGAAAACATCTCTCTCTCAAAATGTTTGTCACAACCTTTGGACATACAAAAGCCCAGGCAGAGAAAAGTAAACACAGGTATACACACATCCATCAATATTTTGATATAACAAACGATTCAGGCAGGGGAATAGACGTTTAGAAGACTAGCAGAGGGACATCAGTCTTTCCCTTCTAGGTTACCTGGATAAAATTTACTTCTTCACAACATGTAACTTGTGCTCAACTATCGGTGACATGTCACTGGAAAAATCCAGCAGGAAGTAATAATTTTAGCAATTAACAAAATAATGTTTATTAACTAAACTATACAGATAGACCAAATTTTAAATTATTTTAAAATCTCTCTATTTAGAGAACTTGCTTCCCTTTGTGGACTGAAGTAGGTTGGCTTATTTGGTCAGCATCTGGTAATAAATCTGAGGTCCAAGCAAACTCTGAAAATGAGTTAATATTAGTCATTCCCCCTCCCCATAATCCACCTCAATGTTGGCTAGTTGTCTAATTGTATTTTTTATAATTATTTATGTTTATTATATATGTTTAGCATATGTTTAGCACTCACACAATTATTTTAACCACTTAACAATCTTCTGCATAGCTACATATATGATCCTATGTCTATACATATTGCTTTCATTGTAATTGAGCTTGATTTTTCCCTTTTAAACTTTCCTCATGTCCTGATTCCCTTATATATTAGTAATACCATTGCTATCACAGTAACTCCACAGTGATATCCTTAAAAAAATCCTAATTTCATTGTTCCTCAGTTGTGCTTTCTATCATGGGCGTATCCAGTATTACACAAACAAGTAAGACAAAGTACTTGCAACTAAGTTTTATTCTGATGATCTCTCTCCATGGTCCTCACTGGTCACAAATGTAGTCTCAACACTCAAGTGATATTCATATCTTCCCATATTATTTTACTCCTTTCTAAAGACTTGCCTTTTGTGTTGGGGGGGCATGCCTGGGTGGCTCAGTCGGTTAAGTGTCTGACTTCAGTTCAGGTCATGATCTCATGGTTCCTGGGTTCGTGTCAGGCTCTGTGCTGACAGCTAGCTCAAAGCTCAGAGCCCGGAGCCTGTTTCGGATTCTGTATCTCCCTCTCTTTCTGACCCTCCGCTGCTCACACTGTCTCTCTCTTTCAGAAATAAATAAAACATTAAAAAAAGAAAATTTTAAAAAGAAAGACTTGCCTTTTTTATTTTTCTTTATGTGTTCTGTACAACCATGACAACAGGTTATTTTTCATACTGCCCCACTCTGCCTCCCATTCAAGTTCACAATCTTTTCTTTCATAACTTTTTTGCACAACTTTTTTTTCTGTCAAAACTCTTCACATTTTCATCTGTAAAAATCCTACCAGTTAGGGAAAGGGAAAATATAATAGCATCTTTATAGCATAGACCTACTCTGTCCCTGATGGCAGGAGCCACCTAAAGACATCTGCTTGGATTCTTGTCTGATTTTGGCTACTAGTCTACAAACTCACT
>NW_027529656.1:1069643-1103344 GCF_008692635.1 Crocuta crocuta
TATACTAAGAAAAAAAAGAGAAAGGGGGGGGGGGGGGGGGGGGCTTCTCAGAATCTTTTGGTAGATATTTAAGAATAAACCTAAATTTGGAAAAACAACATATATTTGCTGACGTAATAAGTAAATTAAAAACATAATTTTCTATAGTACCCAATAGTTTCCTACATGAAATAAATCATTAGATGCATAGTAGATATTCAACAATAGTTTTAAAGAAAAAGAAATTAGGTCAATATGTAGCTGTAGGAAAGAGACACTTGTTACTGGTTAAGATGGTATAAACTAGATTTATCCTGCTACTTGAGATGAGTAAAACTCTGGATAATATTTGAAACAATGATTATCAGATATTGGGACAGTATGCTGTACAGGACACTGACCTCTAAACAAGGAGAAATAAAAGAGGTAAACCCTGTGAGTGCCCATAGCTTACTACATTGAGAGTGTATCTACATCCTACTGCAGTGAAAAGACAAAGCTGGGGACTGTCCTTAAGATGAGGATATCAAGGTAGGAATCCAGAAAGTGATTTTCTAGGAAGAGTATTGGAGGGTTTTCTAGGAAGAATATTGGAGGTGAGAGGTCTATGCAGTGAGTGCTCTGTAGGTCTGCAGAGCATTCCCTTGAATTTCTCCTAATTTATAATCAATTCATCCATTTAAAAAAACAACAAGCAAACAAACAAACAAACTACAGCAGGTAATGGAAAGAACCAACTTAAGGAATTAGAACAAAACTCAGAGCCCACACAGGGATGGGAAAAATTCCTATCCTCCATGAAAACAATGAAATCATTGGTAAAAATGATGAAAATCAGCTTTTACAGAAATCTGAAAGTTAACATCAGGCTTGCAAAAATCTGAGAGCACTTGTTCCAACAAAATTAGATTAATCTTGGTAAGGGCAGTGGTTTGGTGTTTTAATTTAGCCTACCGTCATCCATCTCTCTTCAGTTCTATGCAGCCTTGGAAACCAGTAGCCTTGCAATCATGGTAACTAAATAGAAGCAACTTAGCAGCTAATGGAGGCAATAGAATGAGTTGAGATCTCTCTCCTATAATATGACCACCAAAGAATTTTAACTGATATTTTACTTCAGCAAAACTATCGTTCAAATATGGAGAGAGGGAGGTTGGAAGATGGTGGTAGACTAGGTGGACCCCAGGCTTCCCCACGTTCCATGAATACAAACTAGTTAACTACCAGATAATCGTAACTGCCCCAGAAATTGACCGAAAGACTGGCAGAACAAATCCCACAACTAAAGGTAGAGAAGAGGCCACATTGAAGAAGGTAGACAGTTGTGAGAGATGCTTTGTGAGAAAAAAAAAAAAAGATCATGGCCACTGTGGTGGGGAGAGAGTTACAGTCTAAGAGACAGATTAGTACACAGAGGAGCACAAGGGGGAAATAAATTCTCCTGGCTGGCACTTGGCTTGTAAAATAAGCCAAATTTTGTGCCAAATTTTGTGAATTCCTCCTACCAGTGTGCCTTAAAACTTGGTGTTTTAAAGGTCAGTGGGTTTGACTGGGGTAGTGCCTGGAAGGCATTGCACTACTCCCAGAGAGAAGGCAGGCAAACAACCCAGGGGCAGACAGGATACAAACAGTGATCTGAAGAATTCCTGGGGCACACAGTGGGGAGATTATTTGCCCTTCTCAGAATGTCTCCCTGAGAGACAGCATTCAGAAGCTATACCTCATCAGAAGCAAAGGAGATGACCAGCACCTTCTATCTCCTTCACCCCTCAGCATAAACACAAATCCACCTGCAGGAACCATCCCAGTGCTCACACTCATTACCTAATTTGCTTATGCCAACCCCTGCCACCCTGCAGTCTGATGGAACTTCCCCTCCCAGTCATGTTTGCCTCAGTCACAGCACAGCAGGCCCCCTTGCTCAGAAGATTGGCCCCAAACCTACCGATACCCTATGTCCTGACTTGATAGTTTTGTGAGGTTTTGGTTTCAGTGGTAGTGACAAGTCTCATTTCACAGACCAGAGCACACCTAGTTAAAACATGCCACATTCAGGCCTGGGACCAAACACTGCCTGCAACAGGCAAAGAGAGCCTCTTCAGATGACTGGCTTGAAGGCTAAAGAAGCCAGGAAAAAACAGCAGAGGACATACAGCCCACATTGGAGATACTCCCAGAAGTGGCATGCCCTGGGGGACAGGGACACCACATGGTAGGACACTACAGGGCCTCTTCTTCATAAGGCCATTACCCTCAAGAAGAGGAGACATGGTTGACATTCTCGATGTAGAGAACAGGCACAGAGACTTAGGAAAAAAAAAAAAAACACAGAGAAATTTATCCTAAATGAAAGAATAAGGTAAGACCACACCGAGATCTAATCGAAACACATATAAGTAACAAGTCTGATAGAGAACTTAAAATAATGATCATGAGGATACTTGCTGGACTTAAGAGTGGAAGACTTGAGTGATACCCTAAACCCAGAGATAAGGCATGACAGTAGAGATAAAGACTCAATAAATGAGATGAGAAACACACCTGATGGAATGAACAACAAGATGGAAGAAGCAGAGGAATGAATTTATGACCTAGAAGACAGAGTAATGGAAAGTAATCATGTTGAATAAAAGAGAAAAAATAATTATGTAAAATAAGGATAGTCTTAGGGAACTCAGCCACTCCATCAAACATATTAATATTTGTATTATTGGAGTACCAGAAGAAGAGAAAGAAGGGGGAAGAAAACTTATTTGAAGATATAATAGCTGAAAACTTTCTTAGTCAGGGGAAAGAACAGATAACCAGATCCAGGAGGCACAGAGAACCCCCATCGAAATCAACATAAGCACATCCACACCTAAACATACTGTGTTTAAATTGGCAAAATATAGTGATAAAAATTTTTATAAGCATCAAGACAAAAGAAGGCAGTAACTTCCAAGGGAAAACCCATAAGACTAGCAGGAAATTTCTCAAGAAACTTGTCAAGTGAGAAGCAAGTGGTATGATATATTCACAGTGCTGAATGGGAAAAATCTGCAGCCAAGAATCCACCAAGGCTTTCATCCAGAATAGAAAGAGAGATAAAGAAATTTTTAGACCAAAAAAAAAAAAAAAAACCCCAAAAAAAAAAAAAAAACCCCAAAAAAAACAAAACCCTAAAGGAATTCATAAGCACTAAACCAGCTTTACAAGAAATAATAAGGGAAATCTTTGGGTGAAAAGGAGAGACCAAAAATGACAGTATAAATTAAATCATATTGTGCTATTTAGCCACAATACTAGGAGTATATCCTAGAAGCTCTGGGATGAAAGGAAATTCTTAGATCATTAAGATGCCCATATATAATATGTGAATTCCTTCATTTTGTCCAAGGTGCTTCTAATGGTACTAATGGGCAATGGGCATACATGCATTTACTTTTCCATAGATGTTCCTAACTCACTAAGGTGTTTTAAGAACAGAGGAAAAAATTATTTTCTGGGTTACCTAATTAAAAGGAGTGTATTGTAAATATGTACAGGGTTATAAAAATAAGGAAACAGTCATGTTGAGAAACAGGAATTTTGAGAATTAGAAATTAATTCATAGTCCTTTAGAGGATGTAATATATCCTCAGTGAATTATCTTGTTTTCCATACATAAAGTTAAGATTATAGACATTTATTAAGAAACAAAACAAATGAACATAGGGGAAAGAAAAAGAGAGTGAGAGAGGTAGGCAAACCATAAGAGACACTTAACCACAGGGAACAAACTGAAGGTTTCTGGAAGGGAGATGGGCAGGGGGGATGGGTTTAATAAGTGATGGGTATTAAGGAGGGCATTTATTGTGATGAGCTCTGGGTGTTACATGCAAGTGATGAATCACTAACTTCTATTCTTGAAACTAATATTACTGTATGTTAACTAATTAGAATTTAAATAAATACTTGAAACATTAAAAAACTTAAAAAAAAAAGAGTATAGATATCCATTCTCCCCTTTGTACTGCCTGCTTTCAAGATTCTAGTTCTACCATTTACCAGCTGTGTAAACCTGAAGTTATCTAGTCAATCCATACCTTAATTATCATATCAGAAATAATAAATAAACGAATAGTATAAATTCATGGGTTTTTTAGTATAGTTGACATACAATATTCCATTACTGTCAGGCATACAACATAGTAATTTGAGAAGTTTATAATTTATGCTATGTTCACCACAAGTGTAGCTACCATCTGTCCTGAGGTATCGCTATTTCAGTATCATTGAATATTCCTTATGCTGGTCCTTTTATTCCCATTCATAACTGGAAGCCTGTATTTCCCACTTCCTTTTACCCATCCTCCCCTCTGGCAACCATCAGTGGTATTGTTTTAAAACTGTATTAATTATCTATTTTTGTAACAAATTATCACAGATATAGCAGATGCAAACAGCATACATTTAATATCTTTTGGTTTCTGTGAATCATGAGTCTGGATATAGGCCCTCTGTTCAGTATCCCATAAGGCTGCATTCAGGAATTTGGCCAGACGGCATTCCTTTTAGGAGTTTGATCTCCTCTTTGAAGTTACATTAGCCAAATTCAGCACCTTGTGTTTGTGAGACTAAAGTTCTTATTTTCCTGCTGACTGTCATCCTGGAATGGCTCTCAGCTATAGGAGGCCTCCTGCAATCCATGCCAGCCAGGGAGACCTCGCCTAGGTTCTCTGATAATATTACAGCTTACTTCTTGAAGGCCAGCTGGAGAAGCTCTTATTCCTGTCTGCTGAGATGGGATCTTATTTAAGCTACAGTAATCACAGGAGTAATGATCTCATCATCTTTCTATTAGTTATCAACAAGGCACAGATTCTGCCCACCATAAATGGAAGAAGATTATATAAGCACATGACTTACTGAGATGTCACCTTTGTGTGTCTGACACAGGAGGATTAAATTAACCAACACAGGCAAAAGATTTATAATCTTGTTTGGCAATCACACATTCTCAATAATTTAGACTCTTAGCTGCTAATGTTGTTACCTAGTACAAATTTCTAGTTTCTATCGTATATTTCTGATAGCTTTACGAATTCAGTTGCTTCAACTGTTAGGGTGATTGACAAGTTTCCTTAAGTTCTTCTCCCTAAGTGTCTTTCTTTCTGGGCCACTGATCACTGGCTTTCTATGCATCTAAACTGTTAGCACAAAGGCTATGAGGACTGATGAAAAGACACCAATTGAGAGATAAACTAAACAAGTGTCTTTCCATAAGAGTAACAGGTAAAACAGTTTATTCTTTATCCTCATGAACAGGGAGACTGTACAGCACAATGGACACAATAGCATGCTACCAGGTAGTGATATCATTCTCTGGTTTTTGCATCTCCTAAAAGTCAAAAGTAGATTTTACAAGTCCATGAAAGGGAAGACCCAGTCAGTTCCTCAGACTGGTAGAATAGAAAGAGAGGGTTAAACTGCTGTGGCCACTCCCAAAAAACTGAGACTATAGGGCAATTCTAGCCAATGTCAGCCTGTTCCAGTGAGTGCAGCCATGCGTCAATTATAATAATATATCTTTTTCTAGGAATATTCACATCCATCCTCCTTATCAGCATGGTAACTTATCTATACGAATACTACCACCATTCTCAGCAGGTATTTTAGACTAGATTAGATGCCCCATAGGTTTTTCCTAAGGTTCCTTTATAAGTAGGTTAGGTGTCTTTTAGTCTGCAATTTCCTATAGTCACCTTACGAACTCATCAGCTGTCCTCTTTATTTTTTTTAAATGTTTTATTTATTTCTAGGAGAGAGAGAGAGAGACAGTGTGAGCAGGGGAGGGTCAGAGAGAGAGGGAGTCACAGACTGAAACAGGCTCCAGACTCTGAGCTGGCAGTCAGCACAGAGCCCGACGCGGGGCTCGAACCCACGAACCGCGAGATCATGACCTAAGCGAAAGTCGGACGCTTAACCGACTAAGCCACCCAGGCGCCCCAGCTGTCCTCTTTATACACCTTCTACAATCATAATAATATCCTTGATAGCATCCCAAATGTTTTTTATTACTATGTCAGTATCTATATGAAATATCCAAAGAGACCATTAGATGATGAAACAGGACCAGATAAATAAACTATAGTTTTCCATTTTCTTTGAGGGAGAGTTTCATATTATTGAATCAACAGAAAAACTTGTTCTTCACCCTTTTGTATAAACATATACACTCTTAGCAGTTAGATTGAATTGCTGATTTGTGACTCTATCTTCAATCATATATACCTTGGACAGTTGTTTTCCATATTTTGGAGAATTAGGAGATTATCGTTTCAAGTCATCAGTGTAAATCAGTTATACAAGGTTATCGAAATATTTATACCTCATACATTCATTGTGTTTCATAATATATTCAAAATTGTACCTTTATCAGTATAATTACACATAAATAATTTGTTGATACCAAGTGTTGGTCATTATTAAAGGTATTCCCTTTGCAGAAATATCCTCTTTTTTGACACCTTACCATATAGCAGATTATACTATATACAAGAGGCAAAATTTCAGTAATTACATTCCAAAATATTTCTGGGGTCATAACCGCTGACTGATTATAAAAGGACAGTTCTGTAAAGACATGAGTTGCACAGTAGCATTCATTAATTACAAATCATTGATTGTCCCTGGGCATTAGCCTCTGATCTGGATCATTCCTGCTAATTGTATATTGAGCATAAATATTTATTCAGTTTACTTAAACTGCTAGGAAGTTGAACAGTAGGCTATACTTTCATTTTATATTTTCAAGTACTCAGAGTTCCATATATCTTTTTCATAATTTTTTTTTGTTTTAGTTTGGTATTCTAGGATTTCAGACTATAAAAATCTGATTCCATTTCTGTTAACATACTAAAAATTTAGTCTAGAGTGACAACCAGAATTGTTTTAATATTTGAGTTCTAAGTAGTCCCATATTTTGAGGTTACAATAGGCCAGATTTATAAAGCTTCCTCTCCTCATTGTAGAACTCCTATTTCCAACTTGATTTTTGACACAGAAAATCTTCTGGAGCCTCTCTTTGCATTAAGATGTATTTATCCTTCTCACGATTTTATTTTTAAATATATTAGATATAACTTGTTGAGTTTCCCCAGGCCAATTTAAATGAGACTCAAATTTTATTCCCTGTGATATCTGAACAATGATCTTTAAATCTTCATGATCTTATTGTTTCTCCCGTAAATTGTATTAACGCTAAACCTCCCAAAACTATTTCAATCACTAACACTTCTTTCTTTAGGAGCACACAGATTTAATTCACATTGTCTACATAACCCATGGTCTGACAGGACTACAAAATTTCACAATTATCATAGGACTTTGGACAATCCATTCTCTGTGTGTTCAGGTGTTTGTTTGTTTTTCTGACCAAATGATTAAGATATTATATACCATTTGTGTATTATGATTTTCAGTGAACACAGAATAAATAGCCAAAGAGCAGGTAGTTTACCTTTTAAGCAGATGTACTTTCTTTTTAATTTTTTCCAATCCCTTTATTTCTTTAATCATTTTATTACTTTCATTTGTAAACTATTTACCTTTTGGTCTGAACCTGACAATACATCAAATGCTGGGAATCACTGTATCTACTACGGCAGGAATTAAATCTCAGAAGGATATTGAACTGTGCTCTTGGAGCAGGTAGGAGCCTCTTGTTTCATGACCCAGTATCTTCCAGAAAGTAAATCAGCTTAATTTAATTAAAGGCTTTGTTGATCACTGAATTCCTCATGAGAAAGCCTTTCTACTATAATCCAGGACATTTGCTCATATCCCTCAAAGTGATAAGTTAGCCTATCTAGAGTACCTGGTATAGACTTAATGTTATGTTTCCTCATAATTCATATGTTAAGGCACTGACCCTTGATGTGATGATATTTAGACATGGCGTAAGTAGGAGGAAATTAGAATTGGATGAAGTCATGAAGGTGGAGATTAGTGCCTATATATATATATGTATATATAAGACACCAGAGAACTTGCTCTTTTTCTCTCACAGTGAGGAAAGGCCATGTGAGAACACAGAGAAGTCAGCCACCTGGAAGCAAGAAAGAGAGCACTCAGTAGGAAGTAAATTTGCCAGCACACTGATCTTGGACTTCCCAGCCTCCAGAACTGTGAAAAATAACTTTCTGTTGTTTGACCTACTCAGTCTATGATATTTTTGTTATGGCAACCTGAGATGACTAAGAGAGTTCCCACAAATAGTCATAAATATATGTAAGGGACCTCCAAAACCTAAACAGACCCAATTTAGATCTTCTCATTTTGAAGTAGTTCAAAAATAAAAATAAATTACTATATAATGCTTCTAACAACTCCAACCTAAGTAATATTTTTTCTTTTGTTATTTAAGTCCTTGAATCTTTAGATGATTGTAAGCCAATTCTACTCTGGTTTTTGAGTTATCATCAGCTTCAAATATACTTTTTCAAATTTAGGAGCTATTATATCCTCAAAGTAGTTGAGTATATTGTGATATTATTGAATCCAAGTCTTCTGGCACTGATTGATTACAATAGACATCCTTGAAGCACTGTTATGAAAAATTACTGCATGCCTCACCACATAATGCAAGATGAGCTTTGATATTCTTTTGCAATACAATTCAAAAAGAAAATATGTTTTTGTTTCCAGATCAATGATCAATGAGAGACTAATATTATACAGCAGCCTCCTTAGTTTGCTGGATCCATAATTGTGCCTTCTACTAAATTATATAATCCTCATCATATAGAAAAGTAGTTCTCAGCAAATGGGTGATTTTGCCCTCCTGGGGGGCATTTGGCAATGTCTGGAGATATCTTTAGTTGTCACAATTAGGGCATATGTATATGAGAGTAGTTCTACTGGATTTAGTGGGTAGAGGCCTAGGATGGTGCTAAATGCCCTATATTGCCTGGGATAGTGTCCTACAGTGAACAATGATCCAACCCAAAATGTCAATACTTCCAAGGTTTAGAACCCAGATTCCTAACCTTTTTGGACAAGTCAAAGGTGATTGTTAACCAAAAAGCTCACGTAATGAAATGTATCATGAAAGAAACAATGCTAACTATTAGTTTCCATAAGACATTCTATTAAAGTGTGCTTTTTTGTCATTGCCATGATTTCTGTCCTTATTTATATTTTCTATCATACTTTTGGTATACCAGAACATGTCCCACTTAGTGTTCCTTATGATTATATTTTTTTAAAAAAAAGTTACCTTCTCTAGACTCATTCTTCTTTCAAAATTCAAATTTTTATTTAAATAATACATTAATAAAAGTATCACCTCTTAGAATACAGAAAATGACAATGTACACATATATGGTGTGCCTTACTCCATAAGAAGTGGAAATGGACTTTTCTTAGAATATCTCATTCATGTAATCTCTCAGATTAGCCACATGTCCTTTAACATGATATAATGATGGGGGGGTTTTTTGTACCATTGTTTTCTTTTTCTATTGTTGCTGTAACAAAATACCACAAATTTAGTAGCTTAAAACAACACACACGTGTTATCTCAGAGTGCATGGACTAGAACCCAACATTCATCTCACTGGGCAAAAATCAAGGTGCTGTCAGGGCTTCTTTCCTTTCTGGAAGTTCTTGGGGGAAATCTGCATCAAAGGTAATCCAAGTTCTTCGTAGAATTCAGAATTGTAGGACTGAGGTTTCTATTTCCAGGACATGTCCCTTAGCTTTGGGAGGCTGTCCATATTCCTTGACACTGGTCCCTTTACTGTCATTTTTAAAGAAAGCATGTGTGGGGAGAGTTCTTCCTATACTTTGAATCCCTCTGACATCACCTTCTGCCTCATTTCTCCTCTCCTTTTGTCTTCTGCTTTTAAAAACTCTAACATGATCTGGGTGGCTCGTTTGGTTAAGCATCCAACTTCAGCTCAGGTCATGATCCCACCATTTGTGGGTTCAAGCCCCAGGTCAGGCTCTGATCCTGCTTCAGATTCTGGGTCTCTGTCTTTGCTGCTCCCCTGCTCACACTCTGTCTCTCTCAAAAAATAAATAAGCATTAAAATTTTGTTTTAAAATGGCTGATTAGTGACCTTAATACAACTGCAAAATTCCCTTCACATCAGAACCTAAATTAGTGTTTGCTTACAAAATGAAGGATGGGAATCTTGGGGAATATGTTTTGAATTCTGTCTATCATAGCATTATCATTTGCATATTAAATATATTGTTTCCCCCAAAGAATCATATCACATATTGTCTTAGATTCTCAGTTAGGGGTATTGAAAAAATATCATGTCATTCCCAAAAGACAGAGGGAACATGAGAGTCTTAATCTTAACAGAAAGCATTCATTTTTATTCTATCAGTTTAGAAAAGGAAGAGGTTATTTCAATTCTCTTCTCAACTCTCGTTTTCTTCCTCTGGATATTATTTAGTGTCTTCTTTAATTCTTGTAATTCAAGATAATATCTTGCAAATTTACTTGAGTAGGACTACTGGGGTTTCTGTGTTTTTACCTCTGTGTGCTTTTTGCTCAGGTTTTACTTGTATTTGTTTGTGAGGCCCTAGAACAGTAATTGTCCACGGCAATGTCTACAAATATACAAGTGAAATATTAAATGATCCTATTAAAATTTCATGTCTTTTAAAATTGAATTATATTTAGTAGACATTCATTTTTTTAATCTGTCCAGAACATATTCTTTCTTGCAAACTTCTAATAAGATTACTGCCAGTTCCTTGCTGTCAGAAAATAATTCCTTTGCCTACTACAATCATAAATCTAGTAGGTAGTCACCAATTACAGTACTTTCTCACCTTCCTCACAGTTGATTTTTTTCGAGTTTAACCATCATGTAAGACACTTTTGATTGACATATCCAATAATTTTCAGTTTTCTTCTGTTACCTTCCTCCACTTTGCATAATACCCTCCAGTTCCATCCACGTTGTTGCAAATGGCAAGATTTCAGTCTCTGTGATGGCTGAGTAATATTCTATTGTGTATGTGTATTACATAATATATTACATATATTACATAATGTAATTATATATTGCATAATATACATTATATATATACCACATCTTCTTTATCCATTCATCACTCGATGGACATTTGGGTTCTCTCCATAGTTTGACTATTGTTGATAATGCTGCAATAAATACTAATCATGTATCCCTTCTAATTTGTATTTTTGTATCTTTTGGGTAAATACCAAGTAGTTCAATTCCTGGATCTTAGGGTAGTTTTTATTTTTGTTTCTTGAGGAAACTTTATACTACTCTCTGAAGTAACTGCAAAGTTTGCATTCCCACCAAAAGTGCAATAGGGTTTCCCTTTCTCCACATCCTCACCAACACTTGTTTCCTGAATTGTTAATTTTAGTCATTCTGACAGGTGTGAGGTGGTATCTCATTGTGGTTTTTATTTGTATTTTCCCGATGATGAGTGAGTATCTTTTCATATGTCTGTTAGCCATCTGGGTGTTTTCTATGGAAAACTGTCTATTCATGTCTTTTGCCCATTTATTCACTGGATTATTTGTTTTTTGGGTGTTGAGTTTCATATGTTCTTTATAGATTTTTTTTATCTTTATCTGTCATTTGTAAATGTCTTCTCTCATTCCATCAGTTGCCTTTTAGATTTGCTGATTGTTTCCTTTGCTGTGCAGAAACTTTTTATCTTGATCTTATAGATCATTTTTGCTTTTATTTCCCTCACCTCTGGAGATATGTTGAGTAAGAAGTTGCAATAGCTGAGGTCAAAAATGTTTCTGCCTGTTTTCCCCTCCAGTATTTTGATGGTTTCCTGCCTCACACTTAGGTCTTTCATCCATAATGAAATTATTTATGTGTATGGTGTAAGAAAGTGCCCCAGTTTTATTCTTCTTCATATTGCTGTCCAGTTCTCCCATAACCATTTGCTAATAAGACTCCTTTTTCCATTAGATACTCCTTCCTGCTTTATCAAAAGTTATTTGGCCATATATTTGTATGGGTTATCTATTCTATTCCATTTATCTATGTGTCTGTTTTTGTGCCAATACCATACTGTCTTGATGATTACAGTTTTGTAACACAGGTTAAAGTCCGAGACTATAATGCCTTCAGTTTTGGTTTCCTTTTTTAACATTACTTTGGCTATCCAGGATCTTTTGTGGTTCAATAAAAGTTTTAGGATTGTTTGATCTAGCACTGTGAAGAATGCTGATGTTGTTTTAATAGGGATTGCATTGGATGTGTAGATTGCTTTGGGTACTATTGACATTTTAACAATATTTGTCCTCCCAATCCATGAGCATGGGATTTTTTTCCATTTCTTTGTGTCCTCTTCAGTTTCCTTCATAAATTTACTATAGTTTTCAGTGTACATATCTTTTACTTTTTGGTTAGGTTTATTCTTAGGCATTTTATGGGTTTTGATGCAATTGTAAATGGGATTGATTCCCTGATATCTCTTTCTTTTGCTTAATTATTGATGTATACAAATGCAACTTATTTCTGTAGATTGATTTTAAATCCTGAGGCTTTGTTGAATTTATGCATCAGCTGTAGCAGTTTTTTGATGGGGTCTTTTGGGCTTTCCACATAGAGTATCATGTCATCTGTGAAGAGTGAAAGTTTGACTTCTTTGCCAATTTGGATGCCTTTAATTTCATTTTGTTTTCTGATTGTTGAGGCTGGGACTTCTAGTACTATGTTGAACAGCAGTTGTTAGAGTGGACGTCTCTGTCATGTTCTTGCTCTCAGGGAGAAAGCGCTCAGTTTTTCTTTATTGAGGATGATATTACCTGTGAGCCTTTTATATATGGCTTTTATGATATTAATATATTCCAACTTTCTGAGGGTTTTTAATAAGAAAGGATGTTGTATTTTGTCAAATGCTTTTTCTGTATCTACTAACAGGATCATATGGTTCTTACCCTTACTTCTATTAATGTGATGTACCACACTGATTGATTTGCAAATATTGAACCAACCCAGCAGCCCAGGAATGAATCCCACTTGATCATGATGAATAATTCTTTTAATGTATAGCTGAATTTGATTTCCCAGTAATTTGTTAAGAATTTTTGCATCCAGATTCACCAAGAATATTGGCCTGTAATTCTCCTTTTTAATGGGGTCTCTGTCTGGTTTTGGAGTCAAGGTAATGCTGGCTATCTAGAATAAGTCCAGAAGTGTTCCTTTCTTTTCTATTTTTTGGAAAATTTGAGGAGAATAGGTATTAATTCTGCTTTAAATGCCTCATAGAATTCCCCTGGGAAGCCATCTGGCCCAGGACTGATATTTGTTGGGAGATTTTTGATAACCAATTAAATTTCTTCACTGGCTATGCGTCTGTTCAAATTTTCTATTCCTTCCTGTGAATGTCTAGGAATTTGTCCATTTCTTTCAGACTTTTTAGTCTGTGGCATATAATTTTTCATAGTATTCTCTTATAGTTGTTTGTATGTCTCTGGGTTCATATATTCCCAAATTTTATATATTTGGGAATATATATATTTTCTTTTTGAGAAGTCTAGCGAGGGGGTATCAATTTTTTTATTCTTTCAAAAAACTAGCGTTTAGATTTATTGATATGTTCTGTTGTGTTTTTTTAATTCTAAAGCAATATATTTTTTAATATTGTTTCGTCATAGGAGTCTCAAAGAAATTATCTGAAGCAGATGAATTTGAAAATACTCATTAACCAACAAACAAAAATCAGAATCAAAGCTATAATTAGAGTATACACTGATGGTTTCCAGAGAGAAGAGGAGTGGGGGATGGGCAAAATGGGTAAAGGGGAGTGGGAGATACAGATTTCCAGTTATGAGGAATGAATAAGTCATAGAAATAAAATGCACAGCATAGGGAGTATAGTTAATGATATTTCAATAGCATTGTATAGTGACAGAATGGTAGCTACATCCTCAAATTTAAAAAAGAAGAAGAAAAATTCAATCAGCAACAGAATGTTGTAGAAGTATTTTCTATTATTGTCTTTTGGTCATTGTGCATGGATAGAAAAGCAAATCTTTTCTGTGGATTACCAAGACAATTTAAGTGAGATAAAAAGAGAAACAATACAAAGCAAAGCAATCAGAGATTTCAGAAAATACAAATAGAGGCAGCCAGAATCATAGCAATAATATATTTATTTCATTTGTTGAAATAAAAGTTAAAATAGGATCTAAGTTTTTGAACCTCAAAACGGATCCATTTCTAATTACTTAATGCACTGGACTAAATGAATATGTCCTCCCCAATTTTTTATGTTGAAACCCTAACCATCAATTTGATATTAGGAGGTGGGACCTTTGGAAGGTAATTAGGTCCTGAGGATGGATCCCTTATTTATAAGATTAGTGTTCTTATTAAAAAAAAAAAAAAAAAAAAAGACCCCACAGAGCTCTGTTGCTCTCCCTCTACTATGTGAGGATACAGGAAAAGAAGGCCATCTGTAAACCAGGAAGTGGGTTCAAAAGACACCAGATCTTCCAGCACCTTGATCTTTGACTTCTCAGCCTCCAAAACTGTGAGAAATAAATGCTTAAGCCACCCAGTCTGTGGTATTTTTTTTACTACAGATTAAATGATATTTTATTATCACTTGACATAAGGCTTACTCATAATGTGTGCTTGTAAATTGGATACTCATATAAAATTTCCCAATGTATCAGGGACAAATTAAATAGCATTGCATAATAGGAATCTAATAGCTGTTAATATTGTCCAATGTTTAATTTTAGTTGTGACTGGAATCAATAACTCAAAATTTCCCAATACTAGACAAGAAAATTTAGTAATATCAAGACTATAAAAATTCTTTGATCCCTTTTCTACACAGGGCTTCCTGTGCTGGCTAGTGGAATAACTAGTGATAGGCTCTGCCAGATATATGATTTCTGATATTCATTTCATTTAAATTGATATACAGTTCTAATTCTGTCTTGAAATATATATCATTTATGATTCTTCTAGTTTTGTTTATCCCTGCACGATTTCGTCTCATTTTTAATTATTCAAAAGATAGCTTTACTTACCACATGCAAGTATTTTATATCCCCATAGGAGTGATTTGAATATTAATCATTAATTCTCAAGTTACACCCACTATGAATATAACTAGCTATGTAACTAAACACTGGAGTTATTTTGATTGAATAAATATTAAATAGAAACATGTTAAACATTTAAAAGTAGAAGTTCTAAGGTAAATGGAGCATTATTTCACACTGCCTATACCACTAAGTTTCAAGAATTCTAAGGTGAAGCACTGATCTCTGATAGGAATGCATTAGGAGAGAGGGTGGCAACACTGATTGTGATTGCTTTCCTCTGGCTGACTGAAGAAACAGAATGAAGTATTGCAAAAACTCTACAGGCAACCATGCTTAGCTGGGAATAGGATTGCTATGAGCAAGTCAGAAAGACAGGCAGGTAATTAGCAAATCAGCAAAGAATGTCTGGTGACAGCAAATGGAAACACATAACTCCCACAAAGAAAGAAAAGATAATTTGTAATTCAAAGATATCCCTGGTTGGTGAGGGAAGGTCACATTTAAATAAGGAGATATTATTAGGTTAAATAATATATGAGTAAATAAAGTTGCCAGTGCCTCTAAATATGGTCATAGTTGTTTGGAAATATACTTTATATTTCAATTAAAAATTTTTTGCTAAAGTAATATGTATTCAGTTAGTAAAAGATTCTCTCAACAGGAACTTGTTTTGGTCAGGAAGAACATATTTTATGAGGTACTTAAGAATACAAGAATATAAAGCAATTGTATAGATCTGTGATTATTGTGACTACAAAAGAGGAAAACCAATGTGAAGATAAAGAGAAATTCATGCTATATTCAAAATACTGTGAGATTATATGGCTAAGAATTTGAGACATGGATGAAAAAAAGTTTTTCAACCTAAAAGCTGAAGAATATCTTGGGCATATGTCTCTCATGCCATTTCTCTTGTTGGTATGCTCATGAACAATACAACTGACCAAGTGTACATGAAAATACTTTCAGTTCTGCCCATTGACAATACTACATGGAAAGAAACTCTAAAGGGAAAGGGTCAGAGAACTGTGAACAAGTTAGGAGAATATCTGATTCATCAATAGTGAAATGCTTTCGGCTGGAGTATAACATGATCAAATATTATTCTGGGTATTGATTAATTAAGGGTTGCAAGCTCTAGCATTTGTCTAAAGACAAACAGGATTTTCAAAATAAATTGTAATTAACAGAGTTGTTTCAGGACACTTGTAAAGGAGTAAGAAGACCTAATTACACCAGTTACTAAAAATTTGATAATAGGGACTTCATTCAACCTCATTAGACATTCAACTTCACGGTTTTGTCTTTCTTTCCCTTCCTATCTTAGATTACATTGCTTATCACATCATTGTTTTCTTGGCAACACTTTGGTAGTCTTCAAAAAATTAAACATAGAGTTACTCTATGACTCGGAAATTCTAGGTATATACTCAAGAAAATTGAAAATATATGTAAACACAAAACACATAAATGTTCATAGTTGTATTATTTATTGCAGGTGAAAGCAGAAAGAACAATGTCCACTAATTGATGAATGGATAAATAACATGTGGTATGCCCATGCAAGGGAATGATATTGAACCACAATTAGAATGGAATATTAAGACATACCATAGCATGAATGAATTTTGACATTATACCAACTGGAAGAAGCCAGACAGAAAAGGTAAATTATTATATTACTATATTTATAAGAAATGTCCAGAATAGACAAATCTGCAGAGACAAAAAGTAATTTAGTGGTGTAAGAAGTTGTGAGAAAGCAGACAATGAGGAGTGACTGCTAATGGGTAATTGTTTTATTTTTGGTTTTGGTTAATGGAAATATTCTGGAATTAAAATTTGCCAATATACTAAAAGCAACTGAATTGTATACTTTCATAGATAATTTGTTATATGAATTTTATTTCAATAAAACTAATAAAAGTCAATAAATTATGTGGGGACCTTGAGGTTAAGTGTAAATGATAATTAAGATTGTAGATTCCTTTACATAGTCATGTTTATGTACTTAGATTAGTAAGGGGTGCCTGGGTGGCTCAGTTGGTTGAGTGACTTACTCTTAAATTTGGCTCAGGTGATGATCTCATGGTTCATAGGATCAAGTCACATGTCAGGCTCCATGCTGAGTATAAAGCCTGGTTAAGACTGACTCTCTCTCTCTCTCTCTCTCCTTCTCTCTCTCCCTTTGTCCCTGCTTACCACTCATGCTCTCTCTCTCTAAAAGAAAAGAAAAAAGAAAAAAATAACATAAGGAAAACAACAATTACTCTGACTACATTTGAGTTAAGATGTCTACTTATCAAGAGAAATCATGAATGAATGGAACATAATGCTCCAAATAAAAGAAGATATTCACAGCTAACAAAAAGTTCAAATTCAGAATATAAAAAGTTTTCACAAGTCAATAACAATAAATAACCTTATTAAAATTGGAAAACAGACAAAAACAGGAATTCAAAAAAGAATATGCAGATGGTCAATAAATATGTTTAAAAACATTCTTATTTAAAAGTGCTCGTTACTTCTTCCTGTAAGTGGCCTGAGGTGATCTCTGAAAATGGTTAGTTATTCACTTGACCCAGAAAGCTCAACAAAATCATGCAAATCAAGAGGTTCAAGTCTTCAATTTTCAATTTAAGAACACATGTGAAACTGCTCAGGCCATCTTTGAAAAGCCTCCAAGTATCTGAAAGATGTCACTTTCCAGAAGTGTGCCATTCTGTCACTACAATGGTAGAGTTGTAGGTATTCCCAGGCCAAACAGCAAGGCTGGACATGGGCCCTAAAAGACATGGTCAGTGGCCCTAAAAGACTGCTGAATTTTTACTGTACATGCTTGTACATGCAGAGAGTAATGATGAACTTAAGAGGTTTTTTTTCTTTTCTTATTTATTTCTGAGAGAGAGAGAGAGACAGCGTGAGCAGGGGAGGGTCAGAGAGAGGGAGACACAGAATCCGAAGCAGGCTCCAGGCTGTGAGCTAGCTGTCAGCACAGAGCCCGACGCGGGGCCTGAACCCACAAACCGTGAGATCATGACCTGAGCTGAAGTCGGACGCTTAATTGACTGAGCCACCCAGGCTCCCCGAACCTAAGAGTTTAGTTGTAGATTCTCTTCTCATTGAGCACACTCAGGTGAACAAAGCTCCAAGATGCATTGGAGAACATACATGACTAACCCCGACATGAGCTCTCCCTCTCATATTGAGATGATTCTTACTGAAAAAGAGCAGATTGTTCCTAAACCAGAAGAGGAAGTTGCACAGCAGTAAAAGATATTCAGAAGAAACTGAAGAAACAAAAACTATGGACCGGAGTAAATTCTAAGTAAAATAAATACAAATAAAAATTAAAAACAAATGTTTATTATTTATTAGAAAACTGAAATGAAAACTAAACTTATGTACTACTGCATAAAGATCAGAATGAATAAAATTTTCAAAAGTGGCAACATCAAATGTTGGCAACAATATAAATTAGCATATCTTTTTTGTTGCTGGCAGAAATTCAAATTGATACTACTGTTTTGGAAAACTCTTGGACCTTAGCTACTAAAATGCACATATGCATATGCTGTAACCCAGAAATTCTACTCTTAAGTATCAGTCAACAAAGTGTCAGCCTGTGGGTACCAAAAAAATATACAAGAATGTTCATAGCATTGTTCTTTAAAACCAAAGTTCAATAGTAAGGTGGATTTTTTAATAGTAATGTACATTTTTATTGTCATTGAAAATTAATGGTATATAAAACATGAGATTTAACCTCAACTATATCATGTCTATGAATGCAACCACACATGAAATGAAACCACACAAGTTAATTAAAAATGCATGCAAATCTAATCTATGATATTAGAAGTCATGATGTGATTTAAGAGGAAGGGGGCATGGATTCACTGGAAGAGGGAATGGGCAGGAATTTCTCACATGCTGCTAATGTTCTATATCTTGAATTGATTGGTAGCTATGAAAACACTAAGTAACCAATTATAATTTCTGCATTCTTCTGGGTGTAACTTAAGATACATTTTTAATGCAAGTTACTGAATAAAATTATACATACAATTTTATATCTACTTTGAACAAAACCATTCCCATAAATTGATATGACATTAATATCTAATATATTCAGTTTTTAAATGCACTAAATACATATGATATAGAAAATACAGATGTTTAATGTTTACAAATACAAAGGAAAAGTCTAACTGGGTGAAACATAATATTTAGCAGTGCTTACTTCTGAGTACTAACCTAGAAAGGGGGATACAAACAGGAATTCACTATTTTCTTCCAAAATATTAAAATTTTATTTCACTGAGGTCATTCCTGTGCAACTTATGAAATGTTTAAATGAAAAATCATAAACAACACTAAATACATTTTATCTCATTAATTTTCAAAGTTATCAGTTTTAAATCACTGCAGTGTAGCATGGGACCATTATTGAGGAAATACTCTGTGGTAAAAATCATTCACCTGTGTCATGGCATTTTCAGATAGTGAACAATATTCAGCAAGTAATAAAGTGAAATCTTGGTAATAATTTTTATTCCTATCTTCTATACCTTCTTAACTCTGGAAACTTTAAAATCTCAGCAAGTTTTTCAGGTATTCAGGACTGTGGAATTACACGGAAGCATTTCTCTCATAAATCTGTTTTAAAATTTTACAATTCAATATTTTATGATCCTGCTTCAAATCTATATGGCAGACACTTTCTACATTTCATTCTTCTTGACAGCAGTGGCCTTTTACACTTAGTTTCAAACGAGAAATCTAATCACATCAGGAAGTTCAAAACAACATTGTCCAGTGAAATTCTAGTTATTTTTTTTCTGCTCGAAATAAGTAATGCTTATACTTAACATGTTCCCTGACACTATTCTGCAATTATCAAATTTCCCAAAAGAAAGGATTTCTGTTTTTCAATCTATTTATTTAGTGACGTCCCAATTAGTTTTATTTAAAACTACATTGATAACATACTTTTGAGGTCTCATGAGCTTAGTTTAGAAGCAAGATGGAATAGAAAAAAGTATATATAACTTTTGATTCAGTACAGCACTATTTCCAAAGTTTCCATACAAAGGAAACAGGATGATAGAAAAATTCCATCAAGGGCAATAAAATCAATCAATGTGATACATCACATTAATAAAAGAAAGGAAAAGAACCATACTATCATTTCATTGATGCAGAAAAGCATTTAACAAAGTACAGCATCCCTTCATGATAAAAGCCCTCAACAAAATAGGATTAGAGGGAATGTACTTCAATGTTACAAAGGCCACATATGAAAAACCCACAGCTAATATAATCTTCATGGGGAAAAACAGAACTTTTCCTCTATGGTTAAGAACACAACAGGGATATCCACTCTCACCACTTTTATTCAACATAGTAGTGGACATCTTAGCCACAGAAATCAGACAACAAAAAGAAAGTTAAAGGCATCCAAATCAGCAAGGAAGAAATCAAACTTTCACTGTTTGCAGATATGATACTATATATAGAAAACCCAAAAGATCCTGCCAAAAAATGAGGGCTAGAACTGATTAAGGAATTCTATAAAATCACAGGATACAAAATCAATGTACAGAAATCTGTTGCATTTCCATAAAAAAATAATGAAGCAGCAGAAAGAGAAGTTTAGGAATGAATCCCATTTACAATTGCACCAGAAACAGGATACCTAGGAAAAAAGCCTAGCAAAAGAGGTAAAATATCTCTTATCTGAAAACTATAAAGCTATACAACGCTGATGAAAGAAATTAAAGATAACACTAAGAAATGGAAAGACATTCCACGCTCAGAGTTTGGAAGAAAGATATCGTTAAAATGTCTATACCACCCAAAGCAATCTACAGATTTAACACAATCCTTATCAGAATACCAACAGCGTGTTTCACAAAGCTGGAACAAACAACCCTAAAATTTGTACAGAACTACAAAAGACCCCAAAGCAGCCTTGAAAAAGAAAAGCAAAGATGGAGGTATCATAGTTCCAGACTTGAAGTTATATTACAAAGCTGTGGTAATTGAAACAGTACGTTCTGGCACAAAAAATAGACAGATAGGTCAAAAGACAGAATAGAAAACCCAAAAGTGAACTCACAATTATATGGCCAATTAAATACACAAGAGGAAAAAGAGTTCTCTTGCATGTTGCTGTCCAGTTTTCCCAATGCTATTTCTTCCCCATCCCTCCTCCTCCCCCCAGAGGACCTACTCCCCATCCTCCCCTTCCATGCCAGAGAGCCTGCTCCCCATTCTTCCCAGGGGGCCTCCTCCTCCTCTTCCCCCGCCTTCCCAGAGGGCTTGCTCCCTGTCCTCCCCTCCTGACCATGGGTCCTGCTCTCCATCCTCCCTTCCTCAGAGAGGGCCTGCTCTCTACCCTTCCTCCCCCAACCAGTGGGTACTGCTCTCTGACCTCCTCTCCTTCCCAGAGGGCCTGCACCAATTTCTTATACCATGGACAAAAATAAATCCAAAACTCATTAAACACCTAAATGTGAGTCCCAAAGCCATACACATCCTAGAAGAGAACATAAGCAGTAGCTTCTTTGACATAATCTATAGCAATTTCTTTTCTATATATGCCTCCTGAGACAAGGGAAACACAAGCAAAACTAAACTATTGGGATTACATCAAAATAAAAGCTTCTGAATAGTGAAGGAAACAATAAAACTAAAAGGCAACCTACTGAATGGAAAGAGATATTTGCAAATGACATATCCAATAAAGGGTTAGTATCCAAAATATATAAAGAATCTATCAAACCCAACACCCCAAAAATGAATAATCCAATTTAAAAATGGGCAGAAGACATGAATAGACATCTCTCCAAAGAAGACATACAGATGAACAGCAGAAACATGAAAAAATGCTGAGCATCACTCATCATCATGGAAATGCAAATCAAAACTACAATGAGATATCACCTCACACCAGTCAGAATGGCTAAAAGAATAATAATAATAATAATAATAACAATAATAATAACAACAACAAAACATAGAAAATGAGTGTTGGCAAGGATAGATGGAAATAAAAACCCTCTTGTCCTCTTGGTGGGAATTCAAATTAGTGCAACCACTGTGGTGAACAGTATAGAGTCTCATCAAAAAGTTAAAAATAGAACTACTCTACAGTCTAGCAATTGCACTAGTATGTATTTACCCAGAGAATACAAAAATAGTAATTTAAATTGATAAATGTACCCCAAAGCTTTTAGTAGCATTATCTACAATAGCTAAATCATGGAAACAGCCAAAGTGTCCATGGACTGATGAACAGATAAAGATATGGTATATAATGGAATATTATTCAGCCACAAAAAGAATAAAATCTTGCCCTTAGCAGTGACATGGATGAAGCTAAGAGTATAATGCTAAGCAAAATAAGTCAGTCAGATAAGGCAAATACCATATGATTTCACTTATGTGTGGAATTTAAGAAACAAAACAAATGAGCAAAGTAAAAAGAGAGAAAGAGGCAAACCAAGAAAAAAGACTTAATTAATGAGAACAGTAATTGCTGGTTACCAGAAGGGAGGTAGGTGGGGGAATGGGTTATAAATAGGTGATGGTGATTAAGAAGTGCACTCCTTGTGATGAGCACCAGATGATGTATGGAAGTGTTGAATCACTGTATTGTGCACCTTCACCCAACATGACACTAGGCAGTATGTTAACTGCCTAGAATTGAAATACAAAATAATAATAAAAAAAAAAAACATTGCTGCTAATTAAAAAAAGGAAAATGTGAGAGTGGGCAATAGTTAACCAAGAAGTGTTAGGCAAGCAGCAAGTAATAGTTACGGGAGGAAGGTGGTTAATATTTGCTATCTGCTTATATGATATTATGAGGACATGGCTGTGAAAGCTACTTTCTAGGAGATCTCAAAAATCCAGAAACAACTAATATTCGATCTGAGTCAGTCATTCAAGGTAGTAGAAATAGACCAAATTCTCCTCAAAAAATGAAATATAAAATGCCAACAAAGGTATCTCATTTCTATTTAATTTTGTGAGTGTAGCAAATTACACAATTTATGTAGCTCTGGCCATTTTACATTCCATTTTGTTCTCTGAAAGGTTTTTTTTTTTTTTTTCCTTTTTCACTCTGTTATTTGCATAAAACCCACTGGGGTCAATGGCAAAAATGGTTACACATTTCTCCCATTCCTGCATGTTCACTCTTCACACTATGACTTTGTAACTCCTACAATCAAAAGGTGAGGTCTCTATTTACATGACAAAAGTTTTCACATGCCCATGTGAGTTCTTTAAACCAGTGGGATTTAGCTAAGGTGACACAAACAAAGGCTTTCAAAACAATCTTCATGGAGACTTGTCTTTGCTTCCTGTTGACAACCCTGGGGCTATGTTGTGATCAAGCATGAACTGGCTGCATGAAAGATGAGAGACCTGTCAGAAACCATGCTGACACAAGCATCTATCTAAACCATTCCAGCTGATGCCATTCTCCTGCTGACCCACCAACTAACTACAGCCCTCTGAGTAAGCCCAGGTGAGAAGAAAGAATTGCCTGTTCACCCTAAGAATCATAGGAAATAACAACTTGTTTTCATTTTAAGTCACTAAATTTTGGGGTAATTTGTACAGCAAAAACTATTTGATGCAACTATATTGATAATTCCATGTATGTTAGTTAGGATTTTTTTAAAAATCAAAACATGTCAAACCTAAATCAAACTTTTTCAATGAATCAGGGAATGTTTTGCTTCTCAAATACATAAATCCAGAGAAAACAATTTTTATATAAAGTAATCAAGGTTTCAAGTGATACTAATAAAATTTGGTTTTCCTCTTATTCTATGCCATTTCATATATATTCACTTTTCAATTAAGTCCATGCCCACATATAAGAGAGTGTATTTTCTAGAATTCCTAGAAAATTCTACTTGGGTTTAATGGCAATATAGGACACAGTGATTACCTTCGGTCTAGGTCACATGTCACAATGTTAGCTGAGTTACTAACTTCACCTGATATATACAGTTATCCAGAATAATAAAAGATATTTTTCTGAATGAAGGGCAAATAAATTCTAGGCTGCAAGAATACCAGATGTTCACTAAATGAAAAATTAGCTGACCCTCTAATGAAATTTTATCAACAAAATCTATTCTGTCTGACATTAATAGTTATATGTATTTGATATATATATTTGTTATATATAATATGTGTATATAATATGAATATATTATATATTCATATATATGTAATATAATTATAATATATACAATATATAACAATGTATATATTAATAGTTATGCAAATGAAATCTTGAGAATGTACGGTAGTCACCAACTGCTTTCTGTAATTTGTATCCATTATTAATTACTTAGTTGTACAATGTGAATACTCTATATCTTTAAATTTTTAACTTTTACTCCCTATTATCTGGAGAAATTTGTTTAAATTTTTGTTACAATGATGGATTTGTCAATTTCTCTTTTCTTCCTATCGGTTTTCACTTTAAAATTATGTTAGCTGTGCCTTAGAGATAATGTCGAAATCTTTCAGATGAAACTTTTATCTATATATAATGATATCTGTTCTAAATTCTATTTTGTTGAAAATTGTTTTTTTTTCCAATAGAAAGAGACTATATAAGTCTTAATAAGAGAAGAATTCATAGATAGCAAGAGCAGGGGGAAATTATTCATGTAATGTAGGACAGAAATTTAAAATCTTGATGAATGTGTGAGGGTGTGTATATATTTAAACTTTTTCATCTGAAGAGAACAAAGCATGTAAATATTAGTATAAGCCCACCTAGCAAAATGCACTTTATATATAAAATTAGGTCAGATATCTTGAAGCTTATCCTGGAGTAAGAATCAGATCAAAGGAAGTAGTAATATTTAAGTGAAGATCTGATCTCATTTAATCATTGAGCCATTATTTTACAGATTATTTTCATTTTATTTATTTACTTTAAGAGAGAGCGAAAGAGTACATGCAAGCAGGGGAAGGGCAGAGAGAGAATCCCAAGCAGGCTCTGTGCTGTTGGAACCATGAGATCATAACCTGAGCTGAAATCAAAAGTAGGAAGGTTAACCAACTGAGTCACCCAGGAAGCCCCTTTATAGACTCTTTTAAACACTGAGTAAATGTCCTATAATATTAGCAAGGTATTTGTAATACATATGTAGGTTGTTGATAGTTTACACATATCAAAACTTCTGCCTAGTATATTTTGGATCAGATTTTAAATCCCTGTACTATTTTTTTAATTGGTATATTTAAAATATTTGAAAAATATTAATAATGCTATAAGAATTTCAAAGTCAGTAGGACAACCCTTGCCAGACTTTCCCTACTGAAATGCACCATCAGTCTGGAAAATTGAAAAAAGTCAAGGTTTGCTAAATAACTGCTGTAGACTACAATTCTTAATTAAGTCATGCTTTTGGAGTTATAAACTTTAATATGCCTTTTCATGGCATTATTTATTTTACAATTGTTGCTTGTCTTAGAATATATTTCTCAGACAATATTGGGTATATTTAGTCACTAATATATGGTTTTGTGTTTAGAAAAAGAAAAAAAAAGTCTAAGTAAAATTTCCACTTATTCCACAACAAGGAATTACGTCAGGCAGTAGGTTTGTAAGGACACAAGTCTAAACCAAACTGACTCCCTGACAGGCTTTAAGTTTCCCCTCCAAACTAGAAGGCCTAAGTTTCAGCCTCCCCCAAACTATCAGGCAGTTACACATTTTCCAAGGCAGGAGAAGCCACCCTTGCAACACCCAATCAGGAAAGGCCAGCGACCACCCTCCACATTACTAAGGGAGAGGCCTGGAGACAGAAACTACAGATAGGACATTGTTATCTAATGTTAAAGTTAACCCATTAGTCACCGAACAAGCAACCCCAGGCTTGCTCTGTGATTGGTTGAATTTAAAGGTACTCTAAACGTTGTAATTGGATCCCGCCAAAAGTAACGAATACTCTAGACAATGTGTATGGTTAAACCCGCTGTCAATAATGTTGAATAATTATGATTGGATCACTGTTCCCCTGCCACAACTTCTGTAACTCCCCCATCACAAGCCCCATAAAAACCCTACTCCGTCTTTGCTCGGGGCTCTCAGCACGGATCCACTGCGTTGGTGAGGTCTGGGAGCCCGAGCTCGAGCCCGTAATAAAGCCCTTTGCCTTTGCATGCGTGTCGCAGTCTCCCTGGTGGTCTCTGGTCGGTGAGGACACTGCGATCTGGGTGTAACAGGTCACTGCTCATACTAAGCTTATAGTTCTACCGGGTATATCCTTTCTGGGTGTCCAAATATAATTGTGCTTCTGCTTCAGTAAATATCAATGCTGAAGACTCTGGTATAGATGTAAAAATCAACTTCCTTGTTACAAAGGAGCTATACTGATAAAGGAAAAATATTATAGTATATCCCTTTCCATAACACAATAAATGTGTCTTAAGTGCTCTATTAAGTGTACAGAAATGCAGCAGTGACACATTTAAATACAAAATGCTGCAGAAAAAGTACCACTAGTATTTCTAAGGAACTGAAATTAGGTGGCTCAGATTTAAACTGTTGTCTTGCTGTGAATTATGATCCCCTTGCCCTCAAGTGGCTCCGGACATTGAATATGATGTCTGTATTATTATACATTTTCCAAGACTCTTCTGGAGCCTGAACTGAAGAAGAAAATCTTCAGTCTTCAGTCCCAGCAAAGCCCTCATTGACTTAAGAGAAATTTATCAATGTAAAGGGATTGGTTTATTACCACTTTAAACCTCTCATGCATCACAAAAGGATTTGCTAAATACCTTCATGGGGACTGCCCTTGCTGCCAAGAGGCTTGTGCCAAAAGGCACTGAACCTTTTGGTGATTGAAATGTACAGTCTCGCTGCAATAAATTAACATAATTGGAAGCAGGACTAGATGTTTTTATAGGAGCTGATTACGTGCAGTTCCAATAGTATCATTACTTTAGCCTATCTTATCCTTGAGGGCATATGAAGACTTGGAAATGGGCTTTAAATATGATGGCTGCTTTGCAGGTGAGCAACTTTTTGGTGAGAAGTACATTAGCTGTAATTTATAAAGTGTAGTTGGTGGCATTTAACATTCTAATTATATGTAATATTAAAATGTGTTAAGAGGTAATATATTATGTGTGCTCTCTACCTTAGAGAAAAGTTCTAACCCATCTATATTACTATGATCTATTAGAGAAGTACAAAATTCTTCATGGTATATTAACCAAAAGGAGTGCTAGAGTAATGGAGACCAGAATCCATGTAATTGTAGATTTATTTATCTAAATAGATAATATATATATATATATATATATATATATTATTAGTAGATCCACTTTCAACAAAGAGCAGGTAGCTACATATTTGGCAAGTCAACTAAAAGGATCCAGTCATTTAAGCTTCATATAAAGCATCATAGTTTAGTCAGTAATGTCCTCATGGAATTGTTTCAATTCAAAAATCCATATAATATCTTACTCCATTACAACTTAAAATGCATTTTTTAAATAGACTATCTAAAATTCACCTTAAGTATAGGCTTGGTTATTACTTAAAAGTAGATACAAGAACTATGAAAAGAAAAAATTAATTCTGATATCACATAATGATTTCTTTCCCTCCACACAGAATGCATCAAATAATGTAAGAAACAGTAACACAAATACATCTCTCTAACCCAACTAGCAACTTTATTTTTTTAACAATCCCACTTTTTCTTAGGTGGGAAATAATGTAAAAATAAATGAATTCACTGGATTCATAGAAAATCTACATGAGTCACAGAAAATATATTAAGGCCTTTTTTTTTTTTTTTTTTTAGAAGTAGATACAGTAAATCAAGTAAAATTTAAAAAAAGTAGATTTGAAACTGTGACTTGATGATTGGGTGAAAATGACTAAAGATGAGTTTATCAAAGAGGTCTAGTCAAGGTAGTCTCTTTTAAGACACACATGATTGTTATGGAAATTTTTTGAATAACTGAAACTCCTAAGTAAATACTTTTCATGCAAATTCACTGCAGTACTCACTGTATAGTAACCACTACTTCTTCCTCCAGACATTATTTTTCAAACTTCGGTAGGTCATAATTAGTACAATGTGATCAATATAGAAGAAACACAAACCTAATTTTTATTTTAAATAATGATTCTGGATGAAAATGATTAAATCCATGTGTATGCTCCTTTCCTGAAAGACATGTTTTATGTTTTAGAGAACCTAAGAGTTATCTAAAACATAATTCCCTCCAGCGTATATAATTTCTGTTTTTTGTTTTTTTTAATTCTGTTGCTAGAAATCCCAGTTGTCTCCCCAGATACCACCTCCCTTTAGACAAGGGAGAGGAATAAGGAGCCTGGGAATAAACACCTGATCTTGTATGAACAAATCATTTTGGTTTTCTTCTTGGAATTCGGAATGTTGATCGAAGTGTGAATTAGTTAGATGTAAAGATTAGTGTTAAAAGGGTTCATTTTATTGGCATTATTGTTGGTGCCAATGATGACCAAAGCAATGAATAGTCAAGTCAAGATAATGGAAAACAAAAATGAAACAACCTGCCTGAGAAGCTAGTCTTCAGAGAGGAAAATTGAATGAATGTATATAAATAAAATATATGAAGATTCACAGCCACATAAAGAAATGGCAAAACTGCAAACTTACACTTAGATTGTGGCCACATTGTATTTCTTGCAATTAATTTCTTCATATTTTCCATATTATAATACATTCCTATTTTACTTAAACTCATTTGAATGGGTATACATTATTCTATAATAAAACTATCCATGATTATAATCCTATGTTAACAAAGATAATCATATCTAAGTTTATTTCATTTTTGATCACTCACAACTAATTACTCTTTTCCAAGGAGATAAAGGGTTATATGAACTTTTGACATTTTGAATTAGAAGCTCATTGATATTTTGGTTGTAGAGTATACCTGTACAGTGGAATTATTTTAAAGACAAATATTATAATGCTTAACTTTTTCTTTTGCAATATAATCATATTCATCTGTACTGTTGTGTTTTCAGCGTATACAGCTTAAGTAATAAAGAAGATTATTTCTCTTTCTCACAATTACCAGGTAGGCAAGTTATCAAGAACAGCTTTACTTAATGTCTTCATCCAGACACTCAGGTTAATAGTAACTTCTTTCCTCAAAAAGTGTTTTCCCGCTTCTGGTCTAAGGTAGCAGTGACAGGAGTCTCCAGCTCACAGCCAGTGGAAAGGAATGAAGGGTGAAATAAATGATGGGCAGTTTCCTTTTATGCAAATAACGTGAGAGTTGTACACAACATGTCTGCTTACATTCCTGTACCAGGGGTTTCTTCACATGGTCATACCTAACTGTATGGGAGGTGTTTTAGCTTTACCTATGGGACTTTCCAGAGGTTGGCTTTAGAGGATTCCATTACTAACTACCGTTGTGATAACTGTTGGTGAGAAATTAAAATCTCTGCCAAGAAATAATCTTCTGTTTTAATCATTTTGTGCATGTCTTTCCTGTGTAAAAAAAATACTTAGAAATCATAGGTTGACAGGAATAGTTATACTAGAAATTTTTAGCAACTGCCAATTGAATATTTTTTCACTCATTTAAAGATTTTTTTAGTATATATGTATTAATAAACATAAGGCTTATTTAGAAATATATTTAAATATATTCTAATATGTAAAATATGAAGTTTCATTCATTTTAAATGCCAACCTAATTCATAACATTTTTTAAATTATAACACTACTGTAATTTTCTGTTTAAATAAGGAATGCAGAGTTTTTTTAATGAAAAATAAAATCAATCTAGCCTTACAAAACAGAGTGAGTGGCTCTTTTGCTATCATGTTCCAAGAAAAACTTTTATGTTACAGAGCATTAAACAGAAAAAAATGTCTATACTTCTAAAATCACAGTGGTTCCAAAATTTTAGTCACTGATGAACAAAGACTTACGGCTTAAGAGAAACTGAAGAAAGTAAAAAAGGAGATGGTGTTTCCTGGATTAGAAAGGTATTGACCTTTCGATTTTCCATTTCATTTACACTGATTGCATCAGACAAGGAGAGTAAAGTCTACAAATTATGGCTGATGTGAGGAAGATAGAAAAACCCCTAATGTAGAAGTTAGAAACTAATGGAAAGTAAGTTAAGGCATTTTTAAAATCAATAGAAATCAGCTTTCTTTTCAAAGTGATAGAGAACAGGATGATATAAAAAGGATTAAAATAGGAAAATAAACATGATCTATGTACCAGCAACGACATGTCTTATTTCAGTCCAAGAGAAGGTTTTAGTTCTAAACTTTAGAAGTTTAAAAAAACTAACATTCTCCATTTGGATTTTAGGCTCAATATCAAGCAGATTAGCTTTTCAAATCAGTGTAGTTATATATGCTTCTAAACTGAACTGTTTATTGGATCTTTATTTTATCTATACGAACAAGGGTTTAGAATCCTAGATTCTCAATCAGAAATGTCATTATAATTACATAATTTGGGGCAAAGCCTTATTTCCCTATATCTCTTTTCTTACCCTCCAAATGATATATTGATATGTTCTCGGATTTTCTCTCTGGGATGTTTATTGAAAAGGCTGCATTATATTGTAGATAAGTTTGCAGTGAAGATAGGAAAACCTTCATGATAAACAGGGAACACCCTTGGGGCGCCTGGATGGCTTAGTCGGTTGAGCGTCTGACTTTCCCTTAGGTCATGATCGCGCGGTTCGTGGGTTCGGGCCCTGCGTTGGGCTCTGTGCTGACTGCCAGCTCAGAGCCTGAAGCCTATTTCAGAGTCTGTATCTCCCTCTCTCTCTGACCCTCCCCTGCTCATGCTGTCTCTCTCTCTCTCTCTCTCTCCTAGAAATAAAAAAAAAAAACAAAACAAAAAAACAGGGAACACCCTTGAGGATCATCAATAGTGAAGTCTTTGTGGGAGCCAGGACCATTATTGATACATGAAAGCATACAAGTTATGGAGAGCAAACTTTTACATTAAGAATTAGGAAAGATAAGGGGCACCTGAACGGCTCAGTCGGTTGGGTGTCCGATTTCTGCTCAGGTCATGATCTCATGGTTTGTGGGTTTGAGCCCCGCGTCGGGCTCTGTGCTGACAGCTAGTTCAGAGCCTGAAGCCTGCTTAGGATTCTGTGTCTCCCTCTCTCTCTGACCCTCCCCTGCTCATGTTCTGTCTCTGTCTCAAAAATAAATAAACTATAATAAGAAAGAAAGAAACTAAACTGTTAAAAAAAAAAAAAGAATTAGGAAAGATAATAAATATGTGGTAGTGCCTATTTTGGCAGATTTTGGCCTTGACCTGAACACAGCTTATAACACTACTTAGTTCTTAATCACTTCTCTCCCTTATCCCCCTCCCACCCCATTCAACTCCGAAAGCTCTGGTGAATACAGTACATTTCATGTGTAGACCAAAGACATTACATACGTAAATCCCTTGCTATCTCTTTTTGGCTCCTACATCTTTGGCATTTCCATTTATCTCCCTAGAACTCAGTACCTAGGCTTTCTTCTCGTTCCTCTCTTCACACAGCTATTAAGCACCACAATTTAGCTACATGCCCACAACACAAATGCCACATTCTATGACATGAGACTTTATTCAACTAAACTTATTTTGTGTAATATTCCTCAAGCATGTTCCTGTAGAGATATGGAAGTATGTATATCTTTGTTCAATGTACCATAGATAAAATATCAAATAATCTACTTTCATTGGGAGATGCTTGCTCATATTCTCCCTCTGAATTTAAGGAGAATGCCTAAGAGAACAAATTCTAAAGCTATACTGTATGGTTTCAAATCCTATCTTTGCCCCTTAGTATTACACAGCTAAGTAATATAAATGTCCTTTGTTATTACTGCTACTTCAGATGAAAAGTTTTAGAAGCAGAAAACCATGGAAACACTCACTCAAGAAGAGCTGAGATTGAATTCTGACTCTGATTCTCATTAGTTGCATGACTTGAGAAAAACCACTTGCATTCACTAATAGTTTCCTTATATAAAATTTTGGGGAAATATGAACCTAGCAAACTTGTGTCAGTGATCACACACACACACACACACACACACACACAACCACTAAATAAATGTTATCTATTACTGTCTTCATTATGAACTGAGAATGAAAATAAAGGAAGAAGAAGACATAAAAAGTTTTAAATAACATTTAGTACAAAAAAACTGCAAGGGGATTTATAGGCAACATTCATTTAACAAATATCTTGGCTTATTATGGTCCAGACATAGAGCTTAGCGTTAGACAGTGAGCAACATCAGACATTGCCTTTTATTCACTCCACTCTGTGTATTCTCTGGAGTAGAATAAAAAAGTGTGACATTTCATCACTTACAGAAACAATCTGGAAAAGAGATAAAAGGAAAGGAGATAGTGCAGTCCCATCAATACAGATTCTAGATAAATCTATTAGACAAATCATTGGGACCATATAATAGTTTAATAAAAAATAATAAGTAGTACTTCTATGGGCAGTCATTAATATATTATTGATGAGTTTAGTGGCATATGTGCTTTTGAAATAAGTCAGAAGAGTATTCCAACATGAAGAAAATGAGTATATCTCATCACAAAAGCAAGAAACTAATACTTAATGTGCATATTTGGGGGTGGGTGGGTAGGATCAATGTTAAAAAAGGGAAAATTAGTTGTCAACAAAGGAGACATGTGATGCTAACATATCTATGACTGTGTTTCTTCCTAAACACCTCTGCTATATTTCTGAATCAATATTAACTGACTCAGAAAGAGTATTAACACAAGCATCATGAGGATGATGTTCTTAAACTGGAATATTTCAGACATGCGTACTAAAACTTTTCAAATATTTTACCATTTTTAATTTGATATTCAAATTGAAATAACAGTTTCAAAAAGCATTTTAGAAATACACTTAGGTGTAAAATTGCTTCACAAGTTGAAAATACTTTGAAAACTTGTACTTTTGTGGAGTAATAGAGCAGACACAATAGAGCAGGCACATTTTTTTTATTTACTGAGGTAAATATGCTATCAGCCAAGGGTGCCTTTGCCTTTCAAATTCAATACCTGAGAGTTTCATTAACACCTTCCTAATTAACTGACTTCCACATAAATAGGGCTTTAAAAAAGACAGGATAACATTTGAAATTATGTGGGTTTTTTTCCTCTTCAGTTTCAGTATCTGAACATATTTCCAAGCATTTGTGTTTTAACCAATTTGGAATATCATACCCTTGGAATTCTCTAATGTTCTTAGTATCCTGGAATTATTATATATAAATAATATAAAATGTAAACCGACTTCAAAGAAAAATGCCATTTACCAATTTTGAGTCATGGATAGTGAGTAGAAAGAAGAAAACAAGAACACTTCCCTTACCTTCTAATATGTTCTCTTTTATTATTTTTTAATGTTTTTTAAAGTTTATTTATTTATTTTGAGAGAGAGAGAGAGAGGCAGAGAGAGAAGGAGAGAAACCCAAGCAGCTCTGCACTGTCAGCATGGAGCCTGATGCGGGGCTTGATTACACAAACCGTGTGAGACCATGACCTGAGCCCAAACCAAGACTTCGATGCTTAACCAACTCAGCCACCCAGGTGCCCCTCGTATATTCTCACTT
>NW_027529656.1:1103383-1111552 GCF_008692635.1 Crocuta crocuta
GGGGGGGGGGGGCAAAGATTAAATAAAGATGGAATTGGAAATAAAAGTCAGTAAGCTAGAAAAGATTAGAAAGGATCTGTGGGGGAAAAAAGAGATAAACGTGTGAATTAAAATAGTACACCATGTGGGGCTCTTCCTTGCACCACTCTTGTATCACTATCCTATGCTGAAACCCTTGAAACTTAAAAGGAATGTTTCCATGACCACATGGGGGGAAATGCCATCCTCAACAGGATACGTATATATCTCGTTGTGTGTGTGTGCGCACGCACGCACGTGGATCCTGTTAATTATGTGTGTATATATATGTGTGTGTATGTGTGTGTATATACATATGTATATATATGTATGTATATATATGAAGAGAGAAAATAGTGAAGAAAACAGAGATCTTAATGGAGATGAAAAGGCCTCGGAAAGTTCCCGGGGCACTTTGGAGCCTTTAACTTGAGGATACCAAAAATAAATGAGTGAAAGAAACAGAAAATTAGGAGAAAGTTCAAAGCAGAAATTAAGTGCTAAGAAGATTGGATAACTACAAAATTGACAGAGCTAAGGTTTAGTTCTTTATTTTATTTTATTTATTTATTTTTAATTTTTTTCTTAATGTTTATTTAATTTTGAGAGAGAGAGACAGAGTGTGAGCAGGGGGAGGGACAGAGAGAGAGGAAGACACAGAATCTGAAGCCGGCTCCAGCCTCTGAGCTGTCAGCACAGAACCTGACACGGGACTTGAGACCATGAACTGTGAGACCATGACCTGAGCCGAAGTCCAACACTTAACCAACTGAGACACCTGGGCACCCCTAGTTCTGACAACTCTAATCAAGAGAGGAAGCAAAGTTACAGAATCTGGAGTAAAAGTAATTATAACTAGAATGGGAGCAATTAAAAAATATGGGAATGTTATGAACAATGCCATGCTAGTAAATTTACTGGATAACTTTATAGAAAAATATTGCTGAAAAGCACTAGTTTTAGAAGAATTCTCATATTTAAGCTAACAAAGAGTATTAAAATGCAGTGAAATATTTTCACTACAAGAGCACTGTGTTCAAAATTTTCATGAACATAAGACCCACACAATAACCTATAAGCAGTGGTTAGCCAGGCTTATATATTTCTATGACTGCAATAGTTTATAAATTATTCATTACTTTAAACATTAGAAATAAAACATTAAAAATAAGTTTGCCATAGAATAGCTCAGGAGTTAGCATATAATTAACAAAAGATCACATTTATTCATATAACCAAAGCAGAATATCAATATGACAAATATGAAATAACATGGTTATGTTACATATACATAGATATAAATATAGATGAATGGTTTTCATTAAATTATTTATACAATGTTAAATATTTGTATAAGGTATTAAATCAAATTCATAAATTCTGACTCTACATAAACAGAAAAAGTCGTTTTAGAAAACAATCAGTTGAATAACCAAGGTTCTAATAAGAATTTCTCAGTGCAAAAGCAGGTACATCTGCTAAACTCTTTTACAAAAACATACTTTTAGGAGAGTATGTTTAAAACACAAAACTTACATTAAGTTTCAAGACAGATCAGCACTTAAGGAAACTCCTGCCTCTTGTCTATTTGAATCTCCATTCACTAGAATAATTATTATTAGGAAATGTGCCTGATTCATTTTCTTCACATGCTAACTGTACATGACATGACATATCACAGCAATTACTGTCAAGAGAATTACTATTAAAAGAATCATTTTCTCTGCGCTTAAAGTGTTTTCAGTTAAAACAAAAAGAATAAAAGTGGTCGTTTTGTGCCTGTTACGGAGGGATCTGTCCCTGGGTATCCCCATGGCTCCTTCTTTCACTTCTTTCAGGTCTTCTGATCAAATATCAGTTTTTCATAAAAGGCTTTTTTAAGTTTATTTATGTGTTTTGAGAGGGAGAGCAGAGGAGGGGCAGAGAGAGAACCCCAAGCAGGCTCTGCACTGGCAGCGCTCCACACAGGGCTCAAACTCGAGAACTGTGAGATCATGACCTGAGCCAAAATCAAGGGTGGTGTGCTTAACTGACTGAGCCACCCACGCTCCCTGACTTTCTCATGAGACTTTATCACCTATGTTAGATTGTATTCTTGGTCACAATTTAGTCACTCTCCCAGGAGGAGATTCCAGTTTAGACTTGGCCATATGACCCGTTTTGTCCAATAGCATGTGAAGGCGTGTGGCACGTGTTCTTCCAGGCAGAAGCTTTAAGAATCTTTACACTGTTATTCCAATCTCATTTCTCACTGCCCAGATGCCTGCAATGATCTGCATAGAAGCTGTTCTGTCAACCTAAGCCCTAGGGTGAGAACAACATGGTCTGTGATGACATGTGGTGTTAGCCATAAGTAAATCTTTATAGTAGTAAACCTCTGAGATTTGGGGTCGAATTGTTATCACAGTATAACCAGCCTGTTCTCAGGGATACAGTACTTCATACAAGCAGCAGGTATACCTCCTCTAGCTTGCAATATTTTTCTCATAGCATTTATTTTGCCCTTAAACATAGATACCTATTTATTTTCAGTTTCCATATATAACAATATAAGCTCCATGAGGACAGAAATTATTCTTTTCATTGCTGAATCCCCAGTGTCTAGTTTAGTGACTATGGTAATTATTAGCTCAATGGAAGATGCAGGGGAGGAAAAAGGGCATTTCAAGCTAGGGTGGAAATCTCTCCAAAATCCGGAGGAGAGATACCAGCTACTGAACTGTGTCTATTTCACTTTTTCCAGATGACAGGAGAAAATGAATCAAAATGGGAAAAATAGGAAGTTGGAGGTCTGGTATTAAGTTATCTATGAAGTCTGGACAAATCAAGAGAGAAAAACAACAGCAATTTGAACAGGGGAAATTTAATATACACAAGTATTAACTACAACAGAGGAGTGGAGTAATGGAGAAAAGGGTTTTAAGAGATAAAGAGAACTTTTAAAAAATATAAAATTAGCAAATGGAAGGAACAGACACAAATACCAAAGGAGAAATAAATCTGTCTCTCTCTTTCTCTATCTGTATGTGTGACACACACACAGTGAAACATTGGTTTGAGAGCATAATTTGTTCTTGAAACAAGCTTATCATCAGAAGCATTTGTGGGGCACCTGAGTGGCTCAGTTAGTTAAGCATTCGATTTTGGCTCAGGTCATGATCTCATGGTTCGTCGGTTGGAGCCCTGCACCAGGCTCTTGCTGACAGCTCAGCACCTAGAGCCTGTTTCTGATTCTGTGTCTCCCTCTCTCTCTGCCCCTCTACCACTCGTGCTCTGTCTCTCTCTGTTCAAAAATGAATAAACTACCAAAAAAAATTTTTAGAAAAGCACTTGTATATCAAAGTGAATTTCCCCAAAAGGAATAATGGGAACTCATTTGATTCGTTCTACAACCCAAAAATATTAATATAAAAATTATTACAATACTATAATACAAAAAAATACAAAATATAAAGAAAAATAAAAAATAAAAAATAAACAAATTAACCTGCACTTACCTTTGGAAACCTACATGTCTGGTGTGAGGGAGACAAGACGGGGGAGGGTTATTGTTGAGGATGACTTTCATTATCTCTAACAGAATCACTGCTATCTGTTGGCTCAATAGAATCTTTTCCTTTTCCTGCAACTTTAATAAGGAACCTATTCGATGGTGCTTTTTTTGCTTCCTTTTGAGGACTTCGTGGAAATGTAACATTGCATTGCCGTTAAGCAGATTCATCGCTCGCACTGCTACAACCTTATCCGGGTGGTGATTTTCTCCAAATTTTGTACTGGTTCCCACATTTTATCACATCTCCCTAAACTCATTTGAAGTGAGGAATTCCACCACCTTTTTCTCCTCTCCATCCTCTGCAGACAAGATGCAGATGTAGACTTCTTATAAAATCTTGCAATTTTGACAATTTGCATACCTCATTCATACTTCTCAATGATTTCCTTCTTAACTTTCACCATAATCATCTCCTTCTTCTTACTGCTTTTTTTTCCAACTTTTTCTACATGGTGGCCATTGTATATGCTTGCACGGATGTTGACTACAGTACAGTATTAATAAACTCTTGTCATATACTGTATTTAATGTAACTTGCAATAAGGCAGCAGAGGAAAAGGTCTATATTTGCAAGTAGCCTGACCTAGAATGAAATAAAGCATTCCTAAGCTTACTTTTATGTGGAAAGCCAAATGACTGTCCATAGGTGCTTGGAAGTAGCAAACAATAAGCTAGTACCAACTGTTGGCACTTTCCAAGGCTCTGAAAAATCACTGATTTCTGCCAAATACCACAGCCTTAGACTGAACATCTGAGCACGGGAGACAATCACCCATAATCCCAGAGCAAGTGAGAGAGAAGAACCATTGGCCCAGTTGTGATCATGTGATGTTCTGTATCATGTACTACTTATATTGCAAGGCATCGCTTGTTTATCAACATTTATTAGAAATGTTTTCTAGTCTTACAGAATACTCACAGAACAAGCTACATGCAATCCAAAGTTTTACTGTATATATCTATCACTAAGGATAGGATAAAAGGCCCAAGGACAAGACCCAGGTCCCTCCTCCACCCCTCCATTTTCCATCCAGAGCTGACACAGACTAGATTGGGGGGTGTGGCTCTGCGTCACTGCATGTCAAAGAAGTCACTATGGTATTGTACCTGTGGAAATTGCTGGAAATGTGTCCTTTATTGTGCTGAGAAAGCTGTTGACATGGCAATGTCTTACTGAGGCACTCTGCTACAAAACCATTTAAGGAGGTGTGCCACAGAAAAAGCTGGTCACTATGAACTACAGGACTGGGTCATAAAGAATCCACCTATGCTAATACACCAAAACAAGGAAGTAAAAACCTGTTTCCCTTACAATGTCTGTCCAACACCTTCTGCTGGAAAAGCTTAAAATTGTGCCAACTGCAAAATATTAATACTAATAATAATAATTTAAAGATCCCAGATATATTTTTGCAGAGACGGCAGTGCAGGATGAATTTGGAATTGAAAGGAATAAATTGAGGAATAAATTGATAACTGACCTTCCAGGTAAGATACCTTGGTGATCATTCCAACAAAATAGAAAGGGAGATAGATTACTTTTGTGAGATGTAGAGCAATTAGCAAAGTAGACAGGACAGAATTGGATAAAAGATTGGGTGTGGGATGGAAGAAAGAGGAGGAGTCAAGGGCTCTTGGATTCTACCATAGAAGATTGATTCCCTGAGACATGAAATTCAAGAAGAAGTGATCCTTGGGAAGACTGATGGAAAATAAAGTTAATAAGTAAAGTTGTAGACACATTGAGTTAGATATGTATTAAATATATAGGTAGATGTGTCCTCTGGATAATTGAATACAAAGATCTATAGTTCAGAAGAGGGATACAAACTGGGATATGGGTTTTATACTTCCCATACAAAATAATTATTAAACGCTTGATACCAGTAGAGAGTTGCTAGGTAATATAATAGAAATTGGATTATATCAACCAAGAATGAAGAAAGTGAAAAGAGAAGGCCACCAAAGACAGGAATCCTGAAAAAACTAGTATTTAATGGTATGCTTTTGTTCCTGTGGCTTCTATCAGGATGTTTAGTACAAAGTATTCCCTTTCACAAGGTCAGGTCGGCACATGGAGGTTTTATCTCCATCTTTTTTTCTGAATGATGGCAAAGTATAACATGTGAGCCTCCTGCAACTACAACCCAGTAGTTATTCACATTGTTGGCAATGGATTTTTTAAAACAAACTCCCATACTATGACTGAATGACACAAGCTATCAGGGAGCAACATCATCTTAATAAATCAAGAGTGACAGCTGCATGGTGATTTATAGCCTGGGGCAGAATTAACTAGCTTTCCCAGGGTGAGTTTTCTTGGGGAACCATTCTTCAGTGAGTTAGTAGGTCCCCTTGGGAAGTCAGGCAGTTGGTTGCATTAGGAAAATCTGTGGGTAAAAAAGACCTGAGGCTCCCTTCCATGGTTTGGACTTTTTCCATATGACCATCATCATAGTCACAATCCTGTCAGCAACTATAAAAGCAAAAGTTATGCAGTAAAGAAAAACAAGAAGAGGAAAAGAAGAAACGTCAGATGAAAATTAGAATAAGAACAAAAATTAGATAAAATTAAAAGTTCAGAGTCAAATAACAAAAAAAAAATACTAGAATACATAATTTTAAACAGGTAAATATAACTAGGAAATAAAAAATCAAAGTTAAAAGTGAAAGCAACAAGATTTAAAAGAAGGATTCTAATAAAGAGATGTACATTTAAACATGTGAAATAAATTAATCATCTTAAAACCTTCAGACAAAATATTCACATGAACCCAGGAAATTAGTGCAAACAACCATAATGTATTGTGGAAAAAGCAATATTCCTTTTTTTTTTAATATTTTTATTTATTTCTAGGAGAGAGAGAGATAGCGTGAGCAGGGGAGGGTCAGAGAGAGAGGGAGACACAGATCTGAAATAGGCTCCAGGCTCTGAGCAGGCAGTCAGCACAGAGCCCGACACGGGGCTTGAACCCACGAACCGCGAGATCATGACCTAAGCGAAAGTCGGACGCTTAACCGACTAAGCCACCCAGGCGCCCCGCAATATTCCTTTAAAGTTAAAAAAATAAAACTTATTTTTTAAAAAAAGTATAACAATGTTAGTTGATGAAATAAATATTACAGATACAGTGGGTAGTCCAAAGTGAGTTCGTGAAGTATATTTGAATAAGAGGTGACAGGGTAGAGATGAAGAAATCAAACATAGGCAGAGCAGGGATTAAGATTCTTATTAATATCTTCTATTTATATCTGAAATTGCAAAAATATCTGATCTCTGTTGCACAGTCCATGACCTTGGACTGACTGGCTGAATTGCCCTGAAGAATGGCCTACAGTGTACCATCCTTTTTTACTCTAGCCTTCATTTCAAGTCAGAGAAAAATGAAGATCCCCAGTGACCTACTAAGTCCCCTACATTAATGTTCAATGGTCTCAGAAATCCCAGCAGTCTCAGAAAATTCAGAGAAACAGATTTCCTCGTGCATACCATAACTCATTGGTGTGTATTAAATACAATTATAAAATTATATTTGTGGGAAAGAAAATAACATAAAGAATTTAAAAAATGAAAACCTTGGCATATAGTTTTGATATGGCTTATGGTGGAAAATTCCCATTTGTATATTATATGTTTATCTCAGAATGACTTGAAGAATAATTGCCCTATGAAAATTATAGGCGGAGAAGTTTAGGCAATGACCTATGCATAATTTCAATCTTTGGTTCAGTCTTCTGCCATGCCTTAATAAATTATAGAAGCGTTTGTAATGTATAATGAAAGAAAAGTTGTAGGTCTGAATATTAAATCTATGCCTTGCTCTGTGAGTTTTTCCCCTAATATCTCTGATTCCTCAGGCTTTTAATGGGTGTAACTTATAAAGCTATTTTCAAGATTAAAATTAATGCATACAAAACATCTGGCACAAAGTATTGCTGAGAGTGAGTAGTACCTCTCATTTTTGTTGTTACACTTACAGCTACTGAGTTGGCACTGTTCTGGAATTAGCATCAATCTTCAATCATAAACCAACTTGATTACTAGTAAGGTTTTAAAAAGCCGCAAGCAACCCAATTAACTCCATTAATTGGTGTCAAAAAATGAGCCGCTGCTACTCTTTTTAGAAATTTCAGTGACTTTCCCTTCAGATTATTTTGCAGTCATTGTACAATAAAATACATATCTGATAATTGCAGTTAAAATAATTTCCATGCTAATTCATTTATCCATGTGTCTTTCACATTAGTGTATTCTTATTCAGTGGCTAGTATTGCCAGGATTAATTGGCCAGATGATCATTCATATAAATATAAAAGGACATGAGAAGTCAGACATGACATGGTCACGGCACATGTAGAATTTTAGTTATTTACCACAATAGGATTTGCCTCTAAGGTAAGAAAAGTTGTTTTAAGTATTATTGATTTTTACTTGGAAAATGTGTCCTATTGATTTTTCCATCTAGACCTTTAACTGTGGCTTTTAATACACTATTCTTGCCTATAATGACAACCAATAGAAAATCAAGAACAGAAATGGGATGGCCACAGGTGGGGAAAGGGTAAAATTGGGGTTTTAGAAAATGATATACCCCCCC
>NW_027529656.1:1111631-1140351 GCF_008692635.1 Crocuta crocuta
TATACCCCCCCACCCGCCCCTCCACCAAAGTGCTACTCACTTCTGAAACAGAACACAAGCTGCTTAGCTTTTCGAGTGAAACCATGTGGCAAGTTTAAAAAGTAAGCAACCGAATTTGCTGTTCCAAGGCCTCTGTGCTTATGGGCAAAGAATTCCTGTGTTTCTGCTAAAAATTAAGTGCAAATTATATGGAGGGGTTGATGATTTGAGTTTCGGTATTTCTTCTAATCTGGTTTTGTTTTTCACCGCTGTCATTAGTTGGTTCTATTTTACTACCTTTTGGGACTTGGCATTCAAGAATTTGGAAATGTATTTATTCAGGAAAAGGAACAAAGGACAAAATAACTGCTGGAATTCTGAAGAACTTTGTTTCTCATCTGTTACTGCACAGTCAATATCCCTTGTTCTTCAAAGACCCTCCTTCTACAAAGCTATCCAGGAGTAGCCACTCTTGATAATACCTTTATTTTCCTCTTTATTTTTACCTGCCTGGATTTTTCTACTTTCTTCTCTTCTCTCTTTCTCCCCCAATTTCTTTTCTTCCTTCTCCTGTTTCCTTTTTTTTCTTCCTCTTTTCCAAGTTTCACTTGTCTTTTTTTCATTAAAATTTGAAAGCCGTTGGGGCGCCTGGGTGGCTCAGTCTGTTGAGTGTCCGACTTTGGTTCAGGTCATCATCTCACAGTTCGTGGGTTTGAGCCCCGCATCAGGCTCTGTGCAGAACGCTTGTTCCGAGCCTGGAGCCTGCTTGGGATTCTCTGTCTCTTTCTCTCTCTGCCCCTCCCCTGCTCATGCTCTGTCTCACTCTGTCTCTCAAAATTAAATATATATTTAAAAAATTTTAAATTTGAAAGCCCGCAAGAAATAATACAACCTAAGATGACAATATTTGTGCAATTCTGTTAGGAAACAGAATTTTTTCCTTTAGTTGTATTGGATTCAGAACAGAATAAAATGAAATCACAAAGAAGACAATTATGTTGTCATGCTAAATAGATATTACCCTTTATTTTAGCTTATGTGCCATGAAGCAGTCACTTCTTAAAAACATCCACTTAAGTGCTCTGGGAATTTTCAGACTTACTTAGAATTTTGTTAGTTAAGAGTGTTACATTGATGTTTTTGGATTTGTTTGTTTGTTTTTTATGTTTTTTGGTTTTTTTTTTTCTGGCTCCATGGAGCAATTTGATTTCCAGACATTAATTACTGCCTAAAAGAAGAAAAGATTAAAAGAGCAACAACTGGATTAGTTATTATGCTATACATCACTATATTATCATTCAAAATATTAAAAATATTTAACTATATAAGAGATCCTATAAACTAAACTCTATAGAAAAAGATTTCCAAGATCTACTTGGATGTTTTAGTTAACTAAGTAATAAGATCCATAACAATTTTTTGGATAAAATTGGACACTTACTATTCAAATATTGTTGGTCACTTAATTACTTGTATTCTAACAACTTATATCAGGTTTCATTATATCCTTTTTGTATATTAGTATCCCTCATTTTATGCTTGATGATCATTGAGACGATATAAGTTGCCCGTGGTCATGCAGAGTAGAGACATCTACCGTCTAGCTCCCTTGTTCTATCCAGTCCATGTTGCAGTTTTAGTTTTTTTAATTAGATAAACTGCCTTCAAAATGATGGCATGCAGAATTGGTTTACTTTAATTAAAAGTCAAGTAGCTACATTAGGTAATGGGTTTGGTCCCCAGTACAGGCAGCCTGGGCTACGGAATTCAGTAGCCCATGGGAGGCCAGCCCCACGTGAGACAACTAAATGTTAATGGACTTATATTTTTTTTAAATTTTTTAATGTTTATTTATTTTTGAAAACAGGCAGAGCAAGAGCATGGGAGGGGCAGAAAGAGACGAAGATATAGAATCCTAAGCAGACTCCTGGCTCCCAGCTATCAGCACAGGGCCCTATGTGTGGGGCTCCAACCCACCAACAGTGAGATCATGGCCTGAGCTGAAGTCATCCATTTAACTGGTCACCCAGGCACCCATTTTAATGGACTTAAAAAGCAGTTCTCTGTTGCTTTACAGTTTTCTCTGACTAACTCTGGGGAAATGGTGAAATGACTTGAATCCCGGTATAGACAAGTGATTATGTTAGAAATTTTATACAAGCATGATTTTTCTGTTCGGAACCATGGTGGGGAGAGTGTAAGAGTGTCAAAAAAAAAAAAAAAAGTAATGTTCAAGAAAGGGGTCATTTTCCCCAGGCAAAACTGAACATAATTGATTATATTGCCTAGGTTGATTTTATCTGTGCTTGCATCTTTATTTAAAAACAAGCTACTGGAAGTAGTCCCCAAAAACAAATAAAATAGCAAAGCAATAATTCTTTATATCTCTGGTCATTTCCTTTGGCCTTCTACAGTCTTCCAATTCAAGGAAACAAGTATGTTTTTAAAGGCATGTTGTGCAAAGTTGCCTTTTTTTTTTTTTTTTTTACTTGACCAATGAAACTGGAAAAGTGGCAATCAAAACTGCAACTCCTCAGACAAGCTTGAGGCAATTTTAGATTTGAGCATTAAGAAAAAAAGAAAAGAAAAACCCAGACTTTCTTCACACTTGTGCTTCTGTTTTTGCTGACAATGGCACAAAGTTACTGCATATCAAAGGCTTCTAAAACAGACTGGTAGATCACAGCCAGACACACCTCCAATTTTTGGCTATTCTGCTGAAGACCTGCACTCTGACACCATTAGTCTAATTCTTTTCTACAGCTTGGAGATCAGCACTGTTATTTAAATTAAAATGACACACTTAAATATAATAGTATTTATTCTCAAAAAACCTCCTAACTAAGAATGAGCCTTTGTTAAATCCTCAAATCTTCAACCAGAGAAATCCTTTTTGAAAGCAAACTGGTATTATTTAAGCAAGCCTTAAATATTGTTGATGTGTTGTGTCATACTTAGAAAAGCATTCTATTTTTCCACAATATTGTTTCCTTAACACGTTCTGGCATTTCATTCCTTGGTCTTTATTAAAAGAAAAATTGCAGAAATGTAGGATCTAAATTTACTGAGAATTAGTACTTTGTTAACCTTCATTTTCCATAGACTCTCCTTCTCTGACAGAATTCACAAACAAAATTGTTATTTTATGAAAAACAGAAACTTAAGAAGGAACACCTTTGTTTCTCCACAAGTGTTTGGTAATTAGAAACACGAAGACAGCATTGTGCTCTAAGCAAAAAGTTTCAAGTATTTTCTCTGAGCTGTCATGAGTTTAGCACACCAACCAGTCTTTCTGACACACTTTGAATCAGATGTCCCTAAGCCGTGAAACAGCAGCTTTTCCCCCTAACTGACATTTGGTGAGCAATTATCAATCTAATAAACACTAACTAAATCATGTAAGTTAAAAAAAAAAGTTCTTAAAAAATATATTATCACCATTCAATTTCACTTTTACAGAACTGAAGCCCAGCAAAACTTCTGCCTGACACAGCTGTCATCAGAATCAACAGTAGCCTGTGATGAGTGATTGGTTACCTAGTGGTAAAGGGATATGTGATGTATGCATTTAGGAAGCCATTTTGATCATGGGATATATGGAAATCGCTCTAAGCTCTTGCTTGATGTATATTTCTTATATTTTACCAAATAAACTTCCATAGTACAAAAGAAATCAAGTCATTAACTTACAGTCTATTAAATGCAAATGGCGGAAAATTTGTTGCAAAATACAAAATAGAATTTTAAGGAGAAAAGGAGTGTATGGATTAATTGTAAAATCAGGAGTATAAGCTAAGAACAGAGTCACTGTGAAGCCACAGGAGAGGCTTGTACGAGGAGAAGGGGATACTAGAATGCACCTGTCACATAGCAGATGCATACTAGATTTGGCAGAATGTGTACGCCTTGAGTTTTAATTTTGATCCAGTAGGACAAATGGTCAGAAATACAAAGACCTATTTTGAAATATCTGTAAATCACAAGAATTCATTCTCTTATTTTCTGAATATGCAACAAATTGGATCACAGCTTAACTGAAGAAAGATTTCAGTGTCTAAAGCAGTAGATGTTTTCCATAAGGATTCAGATAATAAATATTTTAGGCTTTGCAGGCCATTCAGTGTCTGTTATTACTATTCAAATCTATCTTTGCAGTGAGGATGCATTTATATACAAATAAATGAACATGGCTATGTTCCAGTAAAATTTATAGACACTACAATTTGAGTTTTCACCTGATACAAAATATTCTTCTCTTTATTTTTTCCAAGCATTTAAAATCTAGTAAAAATGTTTCTTAGTTATCGTGACACACATAAACAGGTACTGGCGAGCTTTGACCTGTGGGTTATAGTTTGTTGGCTAATGATCTAGAGAAATAAAACCTTTGTAATAAGTGAGCATGGTGGATGCTGGAAATATGCAAAATCTGAGTTTTTTTAGCAGGAATTTTCTAGTCTGAAATTCATTTTCAAGAATCAATAGCATCAGCAACTTGCAGTATTCTAATTCAGTTTCTCTGACATAAAAGCCTGTGGCTTTATTTAGTGACTAATATAAGAACTTAAATAGATTTGGCAGATTGTGCCTAGGACTATTTCTATTTCCTTGTATCTTACTCCAACTAATATAAAGCCATCGTAGAGACTTCAAAGATATTTTAAAATAATTAGCCATATTTTTCTATGATATAGATCTAATCTATGACTAAATATATAGCAAAATATGTACATTATTATATGATAATTAGCTGAATTTCAGGCTTTGGAGCTGAAATGAAAGTAGCCTACCTAATTTATAAAGGTCATTCATATTTCATATTTTCAGGGTTGTATGTACAGTGTACAAGTCTGTTAGAAACAGACTGCCTGGACACAAATTAGATTTCGGTCAAGTTACCTAAACTCTGTGCCTCAGTTTATTCATCTACAAAATGGAGATATTCCAAAGGGATCTTTTGAGATAACCTATGTAAAATACTTAGACTAGGGAATGACACAAAGTAAGCTTTATAAAGTTGTTTGATTTGTTATCATTATCAGAAAGCATCTTCTCATGTATTATTTCCTCACCGTCAGAAACTCCCTTTAAGAAAGCAAAATATTACACACACAGATGCTCACATGCATACTCACATATACAATTTTGGTTTTCATGAAAGGTGATCCAGACAAATGTCCTTCGTGTGAACTGTAACACAGATTTTCATCAACTTTTAACATGACAGTAATTCCCTACTAATAATCCTCACTTCAATCTGAAAAACAGACCTTCTTTTAAAATATAAAAGAATATTTAATCTTTAGAGCATATGAGGAGAAATAAAAGTATATTGTACACGAAATACATACTCAAATGGTTATTTCAAGTCTATGGTTTTGAGCAAAGAGAACATTATCAATTAGTTACTGTAATTACACTGAAAATTTTGCCTGAAAGGATTAGGGTAATTTATTCCATTGACAAATTACACTTCCTCTTAGTTAAATGATTCTGTATTCTAATGGAACATAATATGTACATTTCTAATTTTAGCAAAATATCTGTATTCACTGGACATGGAAATTCAACGAGAGGTTAAGAACACAAGCAACCATTCCCAAATTCCATATTTATGAATTAGACTTATGGTAACATATTTCAAAAATCTGGTTGTAGTTTCAAGTTAAAATATTTATATATGATAATGGGCAGCATTGCCACTAAAGTATCAAACATTTTCACCTTGTCTTTCTGACCTTTGGAAAAATAAACTATAAAATCAATGCTATAATTTTAACATCATACAAAACCCAATATTTGAGGTACAAACAATTAAACAACCACAAAAACAAAGTGTAATAAAAAAATCCACATGGATTATCTATAGAATGCAAATATACATGTTACACATTCTTTTGGCCAGCTCCTTTATATCCTCTTAAGGATAGAACAGGTATAAATATTTACCAAGACACATTTACCCCAGTTTTGACTTCATTGTAACTTATTAGGTATTTGTCACTTTTCTTGTTCTTAAGTGAGAGAACTTAGAATTTAAAAGAAAGTTTATGCCGTGATGTCAGGATTGTGCTGCAAATACAGGTCACAGTGAGAATCTGAAAGCAGGTTTTGAATACTAGTCCAAGTCTCTTCCCACTACACAAAAGATGACCTGCACTCAATTACACTGTGGCATAATCCGGTGATGTTATTTTAGTCTGGCACCACTGGGGAATACACCTACTGAATTTTCCAAAAGTGGAAATTACCTTTTAGGTCCCAAGGAAACATTTATTTTAAACATTTTTTGATAGAAATCTTCTAGAAGACTATTAACACTTCCCTGTCTTCTTAAAAATAGTTCGCTGAAGGGAATTTACTTTTATCTTGATGAGTCACAGCCTCCATCTTGAACATCCATTACCATACCCTGTGGTAATGCCTTGCCTGTCAATCTGTCAGCTGTCACAGGCTGCCGTAGTTCTGCTTGCATCTAACAGCCTTCTGCTCTGATTCTTCCTAATGACTCTGGGTCAGGGAACCAGATGACCAAGGCTTTTAAAGCTTATGTGTAAAGATTCTCAGCTTTCTCAACTATAAAATGAGGTTGCTATACCAGACCAGTGGTTCTAAACCCAGGCTGCATATTTTAATCATTTGTAGACTTTTTTTTTTTCCAAATATTGGTGCTCAGGTGCTCTGGGAGATTCTGATTTAATTGTTCTAAAATACAGCTTCATCACTGGTATTTTTTAAATGAAACTGAAGTGTTTTGTTTTTCAGCCAGGTTTGCTAAATATAATATTTGATGATCTTTAAAGTATCTTTAAATCTGAAACATTGTGGTCACTAGTAGAAGAATCAGTAAATCTCTAAAGAAGGCTATGCACTACACTGGATTCAATTTCTAGCTTAGTAGTTTTTCTTCATCATCATATGTACATATGCCTCCACATTTCATCATCCAAAACTGGTGCACAGTTCTGCATAGTTAGGCAGACTCCCTACTGACCACAAAATCTACTCAATATTTCCTCTTTATTTTTGTTTTTCAATTCCCATCTGTATTTCTCCAGCTAAATTCTTAGAATAGGTTGCAAAAACCTAAATAATGAATGTAGTAATCTACCATTTCTAAAGTGCCCCATATATATGCTTTTATATCTTTAATATCTCAACAGTTTATTGTGACTATTATCTTTCTTTACTTCCTTCTGCAACATTATTTTTTTCTATTGCTGTGTTTCGTATTTATAGAGAGTTTAAAAACTCTACTCCAAAGGAGTCCACAGGTGAATATGGAAAAGCAATAAGTAAATAGACAGCTGTAATCAATGTGATAGAGGTATTGTAGATTCTTATAATAGTGCAGATTGGGTGCAACCAAACCAACCTAGAGGATGAAGTTATATAAGAATTTCTAGAGAAAGCAAAGGTTGAGTTTAATCTTGAAAAACTCACCTAGATGAGCAAGAAAAGAGTTCAGAGGAAAGATATTCCTAATCAGGAGGAAAATGTATGCAGAGTTAAAAATATGTAACCGTGTAGAATATTGGGTGGGGGATTAGAATATGCAGTTCAATATGAGGGTTGGAGAGGGAAAAAATGGAGTAGATCATAGAGACAGGGGTCTTATTAAATAATCAGCTTGCAGCTAGTTAAAGAGGAACTTAAATGTCCTACCAAAGATGTGACAATTTTACCATAGAGACAACAGGAAAGCATTGAAGAACTTTAATGTGCAAAATGAAACACATAAGTAAGTCATATTTCACATTCATGAGTAAAGTATTAGAACATGATTATTCTATGGCAATGAATAATTGCCCTTTACAAATTTTAAAAAAATAATGATGATATATCCTGATTGGAGATTGATTGATGAAAAGTCATTGTAATAACCAAGAAGAAGCAATGATCTTTTATCTTTTTAAAGAATCTATGTGGATGAGTTTGCCAATTACAATCATTGAGGCATGGAAGGTAAGAGTTCAAGTTAAGAGGATGAAAAATGTAACTTCCATTCCATTTTGTCAATGTTGACCCTGAGACAGTCAACTGAACACATTCCATGTGTATCTATAAGGGGCCTGAAGCCAAAAGAGAACAAGATAGAGCATATAAATATAGAGAAACAAGTCTATAGGATATTTGAAACTATAGTTCCATAAAGTGATTGAGATTAAAGAATAGAACTCTCAGAAGCATAAATACTTAATACACAGGTGGAGGAATAGGGTCCTATAAGGAAATGAAGAAAAAAATAACTAGAAAGTTAAGAGAAAAACCAAGAGAGACTGATGTTAGGTAATCTCCAATATGTTTCCAGATTGTATGTAGTCAGGAATGTCAAAGGCAAAACAGTGGGGGGAAAAAAAAACAAAAAAACAAAAAAAAACTGTTCTCAGTGATGTGGCAGAGGTTACCAGCCAGACTGCTGAGGGTTAAGGAATAAAAACCATGTGAGGTAATATTTTTCTTAAACACAAAAACAAAAATAAACTCTACATATAAACTTAGTTACACATTTTTCAACCCATAGTTAATTTATACAATTTCTTATTTGAGAAACTATGTGGTCACTCATAATGGTCTTCTTGAATTAAATAAAAAAAGCTTCTGTGTTCAACAGGTTTCTTGTATTAATTTAATCCCACCTATCTCCAGCTACAGAAATGCCGATCATGCCCCCTGATCTATCACAAATCTCCTGTTGGATATTTGATTGCAAAATCCTACGTTGGGAGTTAATACTAACTGTATCTTTCATTTTCTTTGTAAAATCCCAGATGATAGTTGTAGAGCTTTATACACAATGGCTACTCAAAACTATACTTGTTAGATTTCCTCTTTGGTTTAGTTAAGGAATAAGGAGCAAGGTCATATCCTCCTAATTCCACACCATCTGGAATAAGTTTTAAAAAAATCTTTGATAATAGGGGCACCTGGGTCGGTTAAGCATACAACTTTGGCTCAGGTCATGATCTCACGGTTCATGAGTTCAAGCCCCACGTTGGGCAGCTCAGAGCCTGGAGACTGCTTCGGATTCTGTGTCTCCCTCTCTTTCTGCTCCTCCCTGGCTTGTGCTCTGTATCTCTATATCTCAACAATAAATCAACATTAAAATAAACATTAAAAATCACTGATAATATAAGCCTTTGAAAACTTTGTGCAATTTCCAGAAGATATGAATATATTTTCTTTATAAAGAAGATACTACGGACTATTGAAAGTTTAAGATATTTTTGCCAGTAATAAAAGTGATAAAAGAATAAGAATTCTTGAAGTATTCTTAATCTTCTATAAATATATTACGGTAGGACAAATTAATGTATTTCAAATAAATTTAATTTTCTTTGTTTTAAGTAGCTGATGTATATGTTGGTCAATAGTCAAATTGTACTAAATATGTTAGGTACAACACTAGTACAGCTATTAAATTATTCATGTTAACTTTCAATAAACCTGTATTCATGCTTTAGGAAATAATGGTTAGAATTATTAAGAAGAAGACTGTTTGTCCTCTTCTCCTTAATGTCTATAGATATTTAAGTTCTCCAGTGTCCATCTCTTGTACTTTTTGCTTCTGTCTTTATACTTTCTCCCCCCCGAATGTTATCCTGTCCCGGGCTTTACATACTGAATGTACACTGATGACTTGCAAATTTACATCACCAGTCCTGAATTCACCCTGAGTTCCAGATTTGCTTATACTTCAGTCAACTTAATTCTTCTTTTTTTCATTTAGATATCTGATGACAACCTCAAATATCCCTTGATTTCCACTCCACACAAAAGGAAGAACAAAGCCAAACAAGTAACCCATTCCTCCATTTAGTTTACCTATTTCTAGAAATGACATTACCATCCCCCCAAAGCTTGGCCAAAAGCATAAGACTTATGCTTTATTCCTCAGCTTACCTCACCCCCTAACCCCTCCCACACATGATCACCCAGTGGGCCTGTGGGCTCATCACTTCTATTACCACTGCCTAGTTCTGGAGGCATCATCCATCATCTACATAATTCAACAACCTCCAAGCCACCCCATTTCCTTTTTTGCATCCCCTTTGGCTTCTTGAAACTCAGTAGCCACCATGATCTTTATAATACAAAACATACTATGTTGTCTTCTTATTCAAAATTCTCCAATTACTTCCTATAGCATTTAGCATAAAATCTAAACACGCTGATCTACAAGGCTCAGCTATATGGCCTTTTCATGGTTTTTAAAATATGCCAAATTATTCTCTCTTTAAGACTTTATAGATTAATGCTCTTTTTGCATAGAATATCCTCACCTCATTCAGGTCTTTGATAAAATGTCACTGATGCAGACAGATCTTCATTTTTGCTATCTTTCATATCATGACTCTGACATTTGGTTTGTGTGTGTGTGTGTGTGTGTGCGCGCGCGCGTGTGTGTTTTGTCTGTGTACCTCCCGTCCTAAACAGAGGCTCTACAAAGGCAGATAATCTGACCAAATACTTAGCATGCTGAAGATTATGTGACACTCTGTCAGTAATGTATAAATATTGTTGGATGAATGAATACGTGCGGGAACACTGAATTTGATGATTGCTAATCTACTTTTAATAACATCTAGGTGTTGGGTTATAGTATTTACAATTAACAACTGGAAATTTTATAATTTTACAAAGCACATTCACAGGCTATCTCATATGATAATCACAGTCTAAAGAGATTTAAGTACCCTCACTTTACGAAAGAGGGGAATGGGACTAAAAGAGGTAAAAGATTAACTTTTCCTAGGACCCACACTTATTCAGTTACTGATACCAGAGAGGTATCCCAGCTCTGATAGATTTCTTGACTTTCTATTACCTCCAATCTGACTGAGCTTCAGGACTAATGTGCAATTGTTTAGTATTTAGTGCAATATAAAATACACATGGAAGGTAATTCTTAGCAATATGGTTATAGAGTTTCATAGACAAGAGTGCATTTTTTAAAAGCATGCTCTTCAAATAACTTATCCTCTAAATAAACACTGACAAAATAACAATTAGCTTACCTAATTTTCCTGGTACAGAAGTTACATTCATAGCTAAAATGCACTGCAGGTAAATTAATAACCATGCACTTGAGCTAGCAGAAGATTATTACTGAATGTGATAGGAAAATCATTGTGTCTAATTGATGGATTTTAAGATTCTATATTATGTTTCTTTTCATGTCTTCTTTCTCTTGCTATGAATTTAGAGCTGTTTCAAGCCAAGATTTCAGGAAGGAACAGGAAAATAAAGACACCTTATTTGTTATACATCTGCAAGCACTGTTTTTCTGGTGTGTGATACATTATGCTCATGGGGATTTTTGTGCATTCCATTTCCAAATGGTGTTAATTTATTTCAAAACCTCCTTAGCACATTTATTTAAATACAAATTATGAGAAAGTGTCTATTTCTTCTCAGGAAGAAAGTAGACACTACTTAGAAAGTCCTATGATATGTGTGGTTCTAAATACAGATGCTGTATTTATTTTCCATGCAATATTCTAGCATCATATCATTTAGAATTTAGATTTCATTGTGAATTTGTCAGTAATAGGCTTTACGGCAATCATGTCAGGACTATCTAGATTGCTGTTGAATATGCAGTTATGGGACACCCAGGTGGCTCAGTCAGTTAAGCATCTGACTCTTGGTTTCAACTCAGGTCATGATCCCACAGTTTCTGAGATAGAGCCCCCATATATGGCTCTGCATTGACAGCAGGGAGCCTGTTTGGGGTCCTCTCTCTCCCCCTCTTTCTATGCTTCTCCTCCACTCATTCACTCTCTCTCTCTCAAAATAAATAAATAAAATTAAAAAAAGAATGTTTACTATATACAAAAAGGTACAAAATATAGAGCTTGATTCAAAGGAGAAGGTCTCTATGACAATTACTTTACAGGCTATGACATGTACAGTCTTGGTGTAATATGATCCTTTCTGCATAGTATATGTACATTAAAAGCTTACATGAATTGTGCCCTGGTAATTCTATTTTCTTTGAATTATAAATGATGGTTTAAGATAATATCAACTAAATTCACTGACTCATTCATCTAACACTTGTATGTTTACTGAGTACAATGCTAGTTGCTGGGAGTAAAAAGTTGAATAGTAAATAATCGATGCTTTAGTGAAACCTATAGCCTAGTAGGAGTTGCAAAGCAAGCAATAATTATCATATGGCTTTCCAATCACCTAATAACTGCTGAGCATACAAGTATATTTTGGTCTATTTAACAATTATAGATAATTATAAGTTAATATATTAGAATTCAAATGTATAAAATTTTTATGACGATAACGTGTTCAAGCATGAAATGTCAATTCCTTCTTAGTTCGATGGCAAAATTCAAGTTTCTGAGTTCTTACAGCTGAGTTTTAGAACCTGGACAGAGAAATTTGCTGGAGAAAGAGGACACTCAATTAAAATCCAGGCAATTTTACCTCGTGATGCTGTTATTCTACCTCGTCTTCTTTAAAAAACAACATCTATGATATTGTTTGTAAGGTAAGAAGGCACAAATGACAGTTGGAACACCCAAAAATATTCCTTTATGGATTGGAAACACAGACTTCTGACGTTTAAATTTAAGTCTGAATCAAAGTGTATGCTTGCGTATGTATAACAGCATCAAAAATATTAATTGCTGGTGGCGCCTGGGTCGCTCAGTCTGTTAAGTGTCTGACTTCATCTCAGGTCACTATCTTCTGGTCCATGGGTTCGAGTCCCACATCAGGCTCTCTGCTGCAGCTTGGAGCTTGGAGCCAGATGGAGCCTGCATTCTATGTCTCCCTCCCTCTCTGCCCCTCCCCCACTCATGCTCTGCCTCTGTCTCTCAAAAACGAAGACGTTAAAAATTTTTTAAAAAAATACTAGTTGCTGGAAGTATGCTTCTAATGATTCACAGGAATACTTTCATATGTACAAGTAATATACAAATACAGTTAATAATTCTAAATTTCAGTGGGAGTAAAAACCAGCAACAGATAGGAGCTAGCATTTATTAAATGGTACAAAATCTGATTTTTATTTTAAATGCACTATTTAATTTAATTTTGAGAAATCTTGGTTGAAGCTCAGAGTAAACACTTACCTTATTTAAGAATAAAGTTAAGAGACTCACCTCCTTAATTATAGATACGATAAATTCAACCAGAGAAATACCTGGCTGCTTGCTTGCTTGCTTTTTTTTTTTTTTTGTAGTTTCCAAGTTATTAGACTATCTTGAATATAAATATTTGAATGATAAATTTCTGAGGTTACAGAGATAAGTAACTTACAACAATGAAATTTTCCAATGTCAACATTCATGCATAGACATACATCAATCTTATATAGAAGTAGGAAAAGGAAGCCTTAAAGGACTTTTATGAAAATTGTCATAACAAGACAAAACACCTTGTTCAATACTTTCTATGACTCAAAACCTTACATTTTAGGAAGATTTTCAAAAGTTGTCAGGGCAGTTCAAGAAAATATATTTGTTATAATCATAACATAATCCTCAGATAACTAATGGTTGTCTTTGTTTATGTTTCTATAACAAACTATCATAGACTGGATTGCTTATAAACAACAAAAGTTTGAGAACTTTAAGATCAAGACTGTGGCAAATTTGTGACTGGTGAGAACTTGATTCCTGGTTCATTTTTACCTTGCGTTTTCAGATGACTGAAGAGTCAGGAGAGTCTAGGGTCTCTTTTATATAGTCATGAATCCCATTCATAACAGTTTCATATTCATGAACTGCTCATTACCCAAAGGTCTCACTTCCTAATACCATCTCAATGGGGGTTAATATTCCAACATATGAATTTTGGGGAGAACACATTCAGGCCATAACAATAACTAAGCTATAAAACTATTATTCCTCTGACCCATTAAACAAGATTTATATTTGAAAACAATCTTGAACCTTTTCACTGGTAGGTGGTATATTTGGCTTTAGTTATGTTTTTCATAATTAAGCATTTGGAATTTAAACTCCCTTCATGAACAACTACTATGACAACTGGATGTGGGAGGCCAAACTTGAAAAAAAAAGTTGCTGGTTACATTACAATGTGAAGTGCTATGCTTTCATTTTCATTTCAACAAATTTAAAATCTCTGAGCTCACTATGAGACACATTAGTATAAAATGTGCTTACATCACAGAGAATGAGTCTATAGTCCACAAATTATAAGGAGAAAGATTTAACAAATATATTTTATTTTATTTTTTAAGTTTATTTATTTACTTTGAGGGAGAGGAGAGAGTGAGTGAACAAGCATGGGACAGTCAGAGAGAGAGAGAGAGAGAATACCAGACATGCTCTGCACAGACAGCGCAAAGCCCCATGTGGGGTTCAATCTCACTAACTGTGAGATCATGACCTGAGCTGAAAGCAAGAGTCAGATGCTTAACCAATGGAGCCACCCAGGCACTCCTAGCAAATAGATTTTATAACAGAGTGACTTCAGTTAAAACATTGGACTTAGATCCACTTTTCTCTCTAGTTACAGTTTTAGGAGGTATTGGGAAATGAGCTCGTCTGAACACTATCACTTCCTCCAACATCCACCCAATGCCCTTTATTACATAGGTCTGGCAACTTAAAAGGATTGCTCCAGTTTCTCTGATTTTGCAGTGTTGGAAGAACAGCGTGACATTTATGAAAGGAGGCTCTGCTTGGGATTCTGCGTCTCCCTCTTTCTCTGCCTCTCCCACTCTCACACTCTGTCTCTCTCCCCTTCGAAAATAAAAAACATTAAAAATTAAAAACAAGACAAAGTGAGCTGCAGGATCTTGATAGTCTGAGACTTGACTCTGGAAGTCCTGGCTGTGTGACTTAGGTTAATTGGATAATATCCCTGTATCTCAGTATCTAGCTATGAAATGGACATAAGACTACCACATAGGGTTGTTATGAGATTAAATGAATTAAAGATATGAAAAAAAATCCAAACACTTACAGCTTTATTCTAGCAAAGAGAAAAGATTCAATAAAAAATAATTATTTGTTTGCTTATCTCTCTTCTTCCTGCCTGCTTGCCTTCCTTCCTTCCTTGTCTCTCTTTCTCTTTTTCTTTCTTTCCTTATTTTTCCCTCCCTTCCTTCCTCCTTCTCCCTCTCCTTCTCCCTCTCCTTCTCTCTCTCTCTCTCAAGTTTTCCAAATCATAAAATGGGTCTCAGGGAATTTCCCAGGGAATATGAAATTTACATAATCAACATCCCATGTCTTTCACTCTGGACTTGGGTTGTTTAAATATCATTGTCTACCCTTTAAGTGTATCTTCCCATCTCCAAAAAATAGACCCGCTCTGCCTACTCTTCTTTCAAGAAGTCAACACTTGCTAAATCCAGGATGAATTATGTACTTTGGTGAAGATGAATGGGGCTGATGCTAACTTGTCTCATGTTAGATCTATGATCACAGATGTGGAGTGAGCCCCCAGCACTGACATGAGTTTGCTACATTTCCCTAGTTACACCACTCTCCCATTCACTTGAGTACTTTCTCACACATTCTCTTTTCTTCAAAGTTATAATCCTTCTTCCTTTTTCTCACTCTCTTAAAACTTTGCTTCCTTGGTGATTAGGGAGAAAACAAACAGTAATAAACTTTGGCATCCCTAAAAATCTCGCAACACCGTTGCACCAATAACTTCTGGATCTGCACCCACATGTTCCCATTTGTTCTGGTGCAGTTGGTGACCTATCCACTACCTTATGTAATGCCAGTCTCTGGCAATATTATCTGGATCTATTATCTGGATCAAATGCAGGGCATTTGATATCCTAATTTAATCATGGAATTTCCATCTAAAAATGTTCCCTTTTCTTTATTACATCATCACATTTTCCCAGTGAGAAGAATTATTTCTAAAAAATGTCCCAACATTCCAGCTACTCACTGGTTGTTCGATCCATTATAGAAAACTGCTAAAAACTATTGTCTGTATGTCCCGTCTGCATTTCTTCTCCTCCCTTCTTTTTTGAAAATACTTTACTCATGATATCCTTCCCATTTCTTATCTGAAAACACTTTTACAAGGCCTTCTATGATTGACACATTACCAAATCTAATAACATTTCTCAGTTTCTGTACTATATGACATAAAATAGATCATTACATGATATGTCCATATTAATTCCACACACCTACTATCCACTCACATCTCTGGAAACTACTTTTCATTTTCTTTGCTGGTTCATAATTTTGCTCCCAACCTCTAAGTATTGGAATTCCTAGAAGTCATTCTTTTAATCACATCACTTTTCTGTCTATAAAAGTCCTTAGTCTCATCTAATTTAGTCTCACCTAATTTGCTTTATATGACCAATTATAGTAATGATTATGAAATGTACATATGATATCTGAAATGTATTTCAACCTATTGTTTCATAAATTTTAGACTTGTGTATGAAACTACCTACACTGTATTTCAAATTTAATGTTTAACTATTAACTTTGAACTTTATCAACTCCTCTGATTTTTATTCAGTATTTTCATTGTAATAGATGGCAAAATTTCTTCCTCAGTTACTCAAGTCCTAAACCTCAAAGGCCTCCTTGATACTTTACCTTCTATTACACTCCATATATTGGAGTCCATGTATAGGTAATTATTAGTTCTTCTTACAGGTGAAAAGGTACAGAAAATGCCACACTAAAATATGTCATTTTGGCTTACTGATTATTTCAAACTAAAGTTACTTAAGAAACATCTAATGCAAGAAGGACACTCTGACCCTCCTTTTTCTCCCTGAAAGCAGGAAATAAATCTCTCTTGTGGAAGGGACCCTGCCTGTAAGAGCAGGGTAGAAGATATCCTCATCACCAGAAACAGGAAAGTTAGGGCTGAGAATGCTGTATAAACAACCTTTGTTACTTCTTTACCAATTTGGTACCCTAAACCCCATTTGTCTTGTGAATTCTTTATAAATTTTGTTTCCTTGTCTAAAAGGTACAAACACTGCCTGCTTTTGTCATTTCTTTGAGTCTCATATTTTTATGAGGCTCCCATACATAAGAGATTATATTCTCTTGCTAATCTATCTTATTTAAAATAATTATTAGACTATTCTAAGAACCTAGAAGGGATGAAGGAAAAGTTTTCTGCCCCTACACTGGCAATAAAGGACTAGTATGTTTTGGAATAATCCTCTTGATGAGAGCAACTAGAATAGTTGATAAAACAATATATGCTTTAAGGCATAGGGGAGCTACTGTGGTAGTAGGAATTAGCAGGGTCAAGATCAAGGAGAGGAGATAAACAAAGGGAGGTAAGCCCAAAATTTAAAACTGATTTTCTCTTTGTGCTATGGTTTCCAAAAGCCGTGTGTAAGACGGTGAGACACATGAGAAGAGACGCATTGCCATCACTGTGCTGAAAGAATAAAAATTGTCAATGAGGCAGAGCCAAGAAAGAGACACCCTAGTAAGCTTTGTATTGGAACCCCAAGTAAGTACACCCTAGAAATATGAATAAATGGGACCAGCCAACATGTAGTATGGCTGAAACCCAGTTACCAATCAATTCAATTTGTAATGGATTAAAGTGATCTTTCTGTACTAAAGCTGTCTTCTACAAGCAAAATAAATCAAAATGTAACATTATCTAGAGTCTCAAATAATCTCTACAGCTTTTCATATATTATCTCTGACATTTAGTACAAAATTATGTAGCATAACACACACAACATATCAGAAATTTAAAAATTAAAAATAAAAATGATAAAATGTGTACAATAGAAACAATTTATAGCAAATAAATAATAGTTATTATAAATGTAGGCTTTAAAATATTTGTCTTAAGCAAAAGACAAAACAATTTCAATAGAGGATTCTATTTCTGCATAAATGCAATTAAATGACAAAGAACTGAAAATGTAATAATTTAAGATATCAGTTGACTGGCTTGCTATTGTATTGGTCATAACTGAGGTGAGGATTTTTATATTAAAAGAGTAGTCAGAAAGATCCCAACAGAAGCAGGAAGATAATCTTTTTTAAATAGAAAATACATAAAAGATTATAAAAGATATGTAGACCACAGTGGAAAGGTCCAAAATACTCATAACAAAAGTCCTAGTAAAAAGAGAAAAAAAGAAAATGGGGCAGAAGCAATATTTAAGGAAAGAATGTTTGAAAGTTTTAAATATAAGAAACACACATGAAGTAATGATGCAAATACTATCATTACATAGGAAATCACACCAGGTATATTATTCCAACTATATAAAGTATATATTTAATTATGAATAATATATAAATATCAAAAGCATATCCATTACTAACAAATAAGTCTAATAAAAATGTACAAGGCTGCTACAAAAGTGAAATCATTGATGCAAGATATTAAACATAAATAAATGGAAAGATATATTACAGATTGGAAGACAATATTGTAAATACTTTATTTCTTACCAATTTCTTTTCTTTTTATTTTTTTAATGTTTATTTATTTTTGAGAGTGAGAGACAGAGCATGAGCACAGGAGGGGTAGAAAGAAAGGTAGAAGCAGATTTTGAAGCAGGCTCCAGGCTCTGAACTGTCAGTAGTGACTCACCTGGGGATTGATCTCACAAATCTGAATATCATGACCAGAGTCAAAGTCAGACACTTAATAGACTGGACTGAGCCACCCAGGCTCCCCTCTTACCACTTTCCTTTAAATTTAATGCACTCCTAGTAAAACCCCAGCATGATTTGGAGGAAAATTAAATACTTATGGGAATGAAAAGTGATATAAATAACTAAGACCATCTTGAGCATACTAAATCTAAAGACTAAATAATGACAAGAAATTCTAGATTTTGGCTTATTTCAGTGGTAAAATACATGTATTCCTGTCTTCTCCATAAATCTTATGTCTGATAGGAAGCTCTCCATTTTTTTTTTTGAAAACTCCTTAGGTTGTTTGTTTGTTTTCTTTCTTTTTCTTTTTCCAACAAATGTAATATCTGAGACATTTGTCAGTAATGGTATCCATTACTCTTTGGCTTCTCTTCTGAAACCCGAACTTTAAAAAGAAATGGTCTGTATAGAGAAGTTGAATCACTATGTTGTACACATGAAACTAATGTAACATTGGATGTCAACAATACTCAAATACAAGTTCACCATGTAAAAATAGGGCATGGATTTACATTGCAAAAGGTGTCCACATTATATTACTGACATTCTTTCATTGACAGCTGATATAAATTTAGAGTGAAATATTTTGAGCTAAAACTATCCCCTTTATAAAAAAAAGAAAGGGGGGGAGGTTTCTTTATTGACAGCTGATATAAATTTATTTAGAGTGAAATACTTTAAGTCAAGAAAAATTCCCTATATAAAAAAGGGGGTTTCAATATTGTTGGCATTTTTATCGTTTCTCTAAAAGCCTTGTCTATTCCCAGAAGTTTTCTTTTATTTTCTTTTCATTTTTTTCTTTCTTTTTTTTTCATTTGAGTCTTAGCGCCCAAATAAGTTATGATGCTTCTAACATTGTATAATTTGTAAGATACCTCACAAGTAAGATCACTGTTGAATTATCACAAAAGTATAAATGAATATTTTAATGGCACAATCTTTCCTGTTGCCTGTGGAGTCTCTACTGAAATGAATCATGATTTGAGCTCTAGGATGACACACAAAATGAAAGTATGTTGTTTGCCAGGGCACTGTGAGTTTAAATAATGTGTAATAAGTTGATTTGGAGGGTTGGAATATCATTCTATTGTGTTTTTGTTTTCTTTTCTTTTGTTTTGTTTTTTGTAAAGGCAACTAACCCGTCCCAGAAGGATCCTTCAGTTACATAAAAGTTTGTTTCTTGAAACGGCATGGCTCCATTCAGAATTTTGTCTTGTTCTTCCAACTGATATATACAACTTTCAGAGTTCTTTCATATTTGGAAGACTGGAGGGACTCAGACTTTAAAGTAGTGTCATATTAGAGAAGGGGCCAAGATGGCAGAACAGCATGGATGTTCTCTGCTTCTCTCATCCCTGAAATGGAGCTAGAGGACACCGAACCATTTTGCACACCTAGAAAACTGATCTGGGTATTAACACAACAATTTGAATAACTTGAGCCACAGAATTTGGCAGGTACATGGCACAGAGAGGTGAACTGGGGGAGAGAGAAGCCATGGAGGAGAGGGAGCTGTTTTTGCAAAGAGAGGACAGAGAAAGAGGAGAGAGTACAGGGAAAGCACTCCCCACAAAAGTAGCTGGAGAGAAAGATAAGAGTAGAAACATCCATGAGTGACTGAACAAAGGGAGAAAGGAGAAAGGAGAGGGCTTCAATACCATTAGGACTCTATANTTTATTATATTAGTTTAGTATTACTCAACAATCAAAAAGAATTAAATCTTGTCATTTGCAACAATGTGGATGGAACTGGAGTGTATTATGCTAAACGAAATTAGTCAGAGAAAGACAAATATATGACTTCACTCATATGTGAAATTTAAGATTCAAAACAGATGAATATAATAGANTAGGAAGAAATGACATCCAGGGACTTAACACAGATTTAGGCAAGACGTCTGAACTAGAATTTAAAATCACACTAATCAGAATACTAGCTGGGGTTGAAAAAAGCGTAGACTCTCTTTCTGCAGAGATAAAAGAAGTAAAATTGAGTCAGGACAAAATTAAAAATGCTGTAACTGAGATGCAGTCTTGAATGAATGCCACAGTGGCAAGGATGGATGAGGCAGAGCAGCAAATCAGTGACATAGAGACAAAATAATCGAGAATAATGAAGCAGAAAAAAAAAGAGGGAAACTGCAGCAAAGAGCACAATACAAGAATTAGAGAACTCAGTGGCTCATTACAAAGGAAAAACATCCGAATCATAGGGGTTCCATAAGATGAATAAAGAGTAAAAAAGGGGTAGAAGTTTTATGTGAGCAAATCATAGTGGAAAACGTTCCTAAACTGGGAAAGACACAGACATCAAAATCAAGGAAGCACAGAGAATTCCCATTAGATTCAACAAAAACTGACCATCACCAAGGCATATAATAGTCAAAATCACAAAATACACAGCCAAAGAATGAACTATGAAAACAGCTAGATTAAAAAAAAAAAAAAAAGTCCTTAATCTATAAGGGAAGACAGATTAGGTTGACAGCAGGTCTATTCACAGAAACTTGGCAGCCCAGAAAGAAGTGGCAGGATATATTCAACGTGCTGAATCGAAAAAATGTGCAGCAAAGAATACTTTATCAAGCAAGACTGTCATTTATAATAGAGGGAAAGACAGAGTTTCCCAGAAAAACAAAAACTAAAGGAGTTCACGACCACTAAACCAGCCCTGAAAGAAATTTTAAGGGGGACTCTGAGGAGTGAAAAGACAAAACAAAACAATAAACACAAAAATCAACAAAGACTAGAAAGGACCAAAGAACACCACCAGAAACTCCGACTTTACAGGCAACACAATGGCACCAAATTCAAATCTTTCAGTAGTCACTGTAAATGGCAATGGACTAAATGCTCCAATCAAAAGACACAGGGTAATAGAATGGATCAGAAAACAATATACATCTATATGCTGTTTAAAGAGACCCATTTTATTTTAATATTTTTAAAATTTATTTCTAGGAGAGAGAGAGAGACAATGTGAGCAGGGGAGGGTCAGGGAGAGAGGGAGATACAGACTCTGAAATAGGCTCCAGGCTCTGAGCTGGCAGTCAGCACAGAGCCCGACACGGGGCTCGAACCCACAAACTGCAAGATCATGACCTAAGCGAAAGTCGGACGCTTAACCTACTAAGCTACCCAGGCGCCCCTAAAAGAGACCCATTTTAGACCTAAAGACACCTTCAGAATGAAAGTAAGAGGATGGAGAACCAGATAGCATGCTAATAGTTGCTAAAAGAAAGCTGGAGTAGCCAAACTTTTATCAGATAAGCCAGATTTTAAAATAAAGACTGTAACAAGAGATGAAGAAGGGGCTTATATCATAATTAAGGGACCGATCCACCAAGAAGATATAACAATAGTAAACATTTATGCCCACAGCATGAGAGCACCCAAATGTATAAATCAATTGATCACAAACATAAAGAAACCCATTGACATTGTCCACATTACTGGGGACTTCAACATCCCACTTATAGCGATGGACAGAACACCTATGTAGAAAATCAACAGGGAAACAATGGCTTTGAATGACACATAGGACCGGATGGATTTAACAAATATATTCAGAACACTTCGACCTAAGTTAGTGGAATACTTATTCTTCATGAGTGCACATGGAACATTCTCCAGAATAAATCATGTATTGGACACAAATCAGCCCTCAACAAGTACAAAAAATACAAAAATACCTTGCATATTTTCAGACCACAATGCTATGAAACTCCAAATCAACCACATGAAAAAATTTGGAAGGACAATGAATATTTGGAGTTTAAAGATCATCCTACTGGGGCGCTTGGGTGGCTCAGTTGGTTAAGCGTCCGACTTTGGCTCAGGTCATGATCTCACGGTTCATGGGTTCAAGTCTCACGTCAGTCTCTGTTCTGACTGCCAGCTCAGAGCCTGGAGCCTATTTCAGATTCTGTATCTCCCTCTCTCTGACCCTCCTCCTAACACTCTCTCTCTCTCTCTCTCTCTCTCAGAAATAAATGAAACATTAAAAAAAAAAAAAGATCATCCTACTGAAAAATGAATGGGTTCACCAAGAAGTTAAAGAGGAAATTAAAAAGTACATGGAAGCCAATGAAAATGATAACACCACAGCCCAAACCTCTGGGGTATTATTAAAGGCAGCGTAAGAGGGAAGTATATAGCAATCCAGGCCCTCATAAAGAAGGAAGAAAGGTCTTAGATACCCAACCTAATCTTATAGCTTAAAAAGCTAGATAAAGAACAGCAAATAAAACCCCAAACCAGCAGAATATAGGAAATAATAAAGATTAGAGTAGAAATCAATGCTATCAAAATTAAACAAAACAAAACAATAAAACAGATCAATGAAACCAGCAGCTAGTTCTTTGAAAAAATTAACAAAATTCATAAACCCATAGACAGTTTGATCAAAAGAAAAAGGAAAGGACCCAAATAAATAAAATCAAGAATGAAAGAGAGGTCACAACCAACACTGCAGAATGCAAACAATAATAGGATAATATTATGAATAATTATATGCCAATAAATTGGGCAATATGGAAGAAATGGACGAATTTCTAAAAAATATATAAACTACCTAAACTGAAACAGGAAGTAATGGGACATTTGCACAGACCCATAACCAGTAAAGAAATTGAATTAACAATCAAAAATCTCCAAAAAAAACTAGTTCAGGGCTGGATGGCTTTCCAGGGGAATTCTACCAAACATTTAAAGAAGAGTTAACAACCATTCTTTTGAAGCTGTTCCAAAAAATAGAAATGGAAGGAGAACTTCCAAACTCATTCTGTGAGTTCAGCATTACCTTTATCCCCAAACCAGGCAAAGACCCCACCTAAAAGGAGAATTATAGACCTATTTTTCTGAGGAATATAGATGCAAAAATTCTCAAGAAGATACTAACCAACCAGATCCAACAACACATTCAAAGAATTATTCACCTCAAACAAATGGGATTTATACCTGGGATGTAGGACTGATTCAATATCCACAAATCAATCAATGTGATATATCACATTAATAAAAGAAAGGACAAGAACCACATGTTCCTCCCAATAGATGCAGAGAAAGCATTTGACAAAATACAGCATCTTTTCTCAATAAGAAAAAAAAAACTCTCAAGAAAGATGGGGTAGAAGGATCATACGTCAAGATCATATAAGCCATAAGATCATACCAAAGATACACAGCTAATAGCATCACTAGGAATTCATCCAATGGACACAGGAGGGCTGATCTGTAGGGGCACATGTACCCCAATGTTTATAGTCAATGGTATCCACAATAGCTGAAGTATGGAAAAAGCTCAAATGTCCATAGGTAGATGAATGGATAAAGAATATGTGGTTTATATATTTGTTTATATTATATTATATTATATTATATTATATTATATTATATTATATTATAAATTTATTATATTAGTTTAGTATTACTCAACAATCAAAAAGAATTAAATCTTGTCATTTGCAACAATGTGGATGGAACTGGAGTGTATTATGCTAAACGAAATTAGTCAGAGAAAGACAAATATATGACTTCACTCATATGTGAAATTTAAGATTCAAAACAGATGAATATAATAGAAGGGAAGCAAAAATAATATAAAAACAAGGAGGGGGACAAATCATAAGAAACTCTTAAATATAGAGAACAAACTGAAGGTTCCTGGAAGGGTGATGGGTGGGAGAGATGGGCTATATGGACAAGGGGAATCAAGCAAGACACTTGTTGAGATGAACACTGGGTGTTATATGTTGAGGATGAATATTTGGATTCTACTCCTGAAATCATTATTGCACTATATGTTAACTTGGATATGCATTAAAAAGGTAAAATAAAGTAGTAGTGTCTTGTTTTCACTGTTTTTGTTTTTGTTTTTATTTTTGTTTTGTTAATTAAAGCTATATAAAATTTGTGAATTAAATAGAATAAATTTCTAATTTAAAAAAATAATCAAAATAAAGAAATCCCCCGTTTTTATTCAGGTGAAAAACCATAGAGACAGAACATTTGTAACATGTAGCTTCCAGATTCTTCTGCCATAGTTAGTATTTCTGAGTTTCCAAACAATTTGACCAAAGATCTTCCTGTGGTATTGTTCCAATGTTTCATCTCTTCCTTGGGGGAATGTCAAATCAGATATTTTCAAACTTCTTTAATCTTGATTTTAGGTACCACCTCCTCTTTAATTACTCTTAGCAAGAGTAATTATTTATTCTTCTTCTATTGTACTTTTTATAAATGATTCTTCCTATATGTTTGAAATAGATTTTGAACATGACAAAACATGAAAGGCCATCATTAAAGCTGTAGATTCCTTAACATAACTTTTCTTTAAAATTTTCAAATAATTATGTTCGTCTTGACATGAAGCCATCAGAGCTACAAAACATATTTAGAATAAGTTATTAGGAAATGGGAACTACATATTATTTTTGTAACACCTGCACAAATAGCAAATTACCAGTATTTGAATGGTTTGATGATTTTTTCTCTTGATTATGATAAATCAAATAAGATACCTCTTTCAAAAGTGTACACCAACTATGAAAACATGTAAAGTAAGGTTTACTTTCAGCAGTGATTGAAATATTCCCAACCCAGTAGGATATTAATTTTTAAGAGTTTTATATCAGAAAGAAGTTATTAATCACAATATGAGTTAACCAGAATTCTGTAAGATAGAATGATCATGTAAAATCCAGCACAGTCCTCTCACATGTACTCCTTCATAAATTAGGGTTAAGCAAAGTCGTTTGAGCAATATTGTCCTGGTGGCAAGTCTTTCCCCTTTTAGAAGTGAACACAAAGACAGTGGAAGTACTTTGCAAATGCCAGTGGCATTTTTATGAGAATCCCATTTGCAAGAAGGGAACACAACAGGATATTTTAGTTGATTCATTAAACTTATATTCATTTTCTATAGTCCGAAGCTGTGGCCTTCATACAACTTTCCAATTTTATTTATATTCTCCTGTGGGTCTACTGAAATCAAAGTAACACTGGCAGTGTGATGTTCTTATGAATTTGTTTTATACAAGTCCACCATAAAGAAATATGTTTTTGCTGTACAGGAAAAAAATACAGATTTTGAGGCTACAGGGAGATGACTATCTTCTATGATGTATATTCACCAAATAAATATTAGGAGACAACCCTGTGACTCTCTACTGTGACACATTTGATTACTTAAGATTTTCAGGAGTTGGTTGATAAATTTTTATTGTACTGAATTAAAATGGTACAGGGATTAATGTAGTAATTCCTATGTACAAGAGGGAACATGTCCCTTGATTGACAAATCAGCCAGTCCTCTGGCAAATTCCACATGCTCTACAATGCTGATTGGAAATATAAAGATCATGACCTGATGTGCAATATGGGTTAGAATTCCCCACATGTATTAACTAGAAATTATCTGCAACCTTTTCCTATTTAAAGCCTCACAAACTTTTCCTGCAGTTTGCCTTTGTAATCTTGGCATTTTACCACTCATATACACTATGTCTACAATTTTAACTACATAATGATACTAAAATGGAACAGCCAGGGAATCATGGATTGTTGGAAAAAATGGTAATTTAAGGGGCACCTGGGTGGCTCAGTCAATTAAGCATCTGACTTTGGCTTAGGTCATGATCTCATAGTTTATGGGAGTGAGCCCCATGTTGAGCTATGTGCTGACTGCTCAGAGCCTGGAGCCTGCTTTAGATTCTGTGTCTCCCCCTCTCTCTGCACCTCCCCTGCTTATTCTCTGTCTCTCTAAAAAATAAACATTAAACAAATGGTAACTTAAACTTTATTTTCTCCAAACTTCTTATTGTATAGCTGCAGTATGATTGGGAAGGACCCTTGGAAAAGGAAATCAAATATCCTGATTCTCATGGCATGAGACAAAAATCACACCTAGAAAAACTGGAATGAGACCTTATCCTCCAAGGACTATGCAAATCAGAAGTCATTAGCCAAAGTGTCTCCCACTCAGCCATACTTTCCAGTACTTATGACCATTACTGATTTTCTCCTTTGCAAAAACAAAAAACATACCAACTAAAACTAAAAAAACACACCAACTAAAACCAAAAAGCAAACAGAAAGCCTAGAAAATTCACCATAAATTTCATTTAAATATAAACTCGTTACTAAACGCTAAACAAGAGTGATTCTAAACTGGAACAATTAATGGCAACTACAAAATCTGCAACACACGTGGCAAAAGACTCTCCTTACAATGGGAATGAGCTTTTCCAAAGAAAAAAGGAAAAACAAACTGCTTGAACAATGTGAAATAAGTATAAATAGGTTAATGTGAAAATTCATAAATAAATAGCCAATAAACATATGAAAATTACATAACCTCACTCATCCTAATATAGAAGCAAATTTTCCAAAACAGGTTTTATTGTTATGGTTGTTGTTTTACCTAACAGACTGGACAAAAATATTTGTGACCACCAAGCATTGGTGAAGGTGTGTGGCCACAGTAGCTCTCTTACACTGTTAGAGGGCAGGTAATATAATGCAACCTCTTTGTAGTTCGATATGATAATACCTATACATAATTACACTCACTACATTCAGGGTGAGCTTTATTGGGACTTTAAAAAATGTTCTTTGGAATACTAAAAAACAACAACAAAATAAAACAAAAACAGCTTTAAAAAGTTGCTAGAATATGAAGCACATGCCAGAAGTATGTACAGTCGAGATATGTGCTGGGGTAGTCTGTTGATTTATGTATGAGTGCCACCTAAGTTCATTTCAATCACATTTAGTTTATTCACTTGGTTTCATTCTGAAGGAATGAATTCATTCTGATCATTTTGTCTGTGGTTGAGAAAATTGAACTCTAACAGATTGCAGTCTCAGAAGAAATTGCCTAGTGTTAGAGCTGCAAGTAATTGCTAAACTCCCACGTGCCTCAGGGGAGAAAGTATGTCCTTGATTAGAAAAACATGCAAGAAAAAGAGGCAGTAAGCTCGTAGTTAATGGCCAAGATAGCATTCTCTGTTAAGAGCAACAAGGCACATTCTTCTCCATTTTTACTAACTAGAGAATTAATTTATATCCCAAAAGAAATGTTAAAATTCTAATCATCCTTCATCATTAAGTAGGGATTCTGTATCTTCTCATTACCATACAGAAGGGCAGTTTTATTCAAATGAGGTAGATAAATAAATCCAAGGGCCTTATTTAAATTTATTTAACATATACTTCCATATTATATACCTTTGACAATACTACCACAAATTAAATAGGATAGTTTAACGTTCAATTATGATGGATCCTGCAGTCAGAAAATCAATATGCTGTTGTAATATAAGCACTTAGATTGTTTCTGGTGTACAAGACAGTATTATTTCCATGGCTTTCACGAGAGGAAAAAAATATGTTTTTTTCCATCTATTCACTTTACTTCTCATTATATTTTCACCATAAATCTATATATAACTTATTTATCGACTTGGGTCATCAGTGTGTGCATTTAGATTTAAAGCCTTTTAATATTTTGCCCAACACAGTTTGAGAATGTATATATAATATATATATTATGTATATGTGTTGTTATTTATGACCAAAACATTTTTAATGTCTACTAATAACTACAAGGAAACACTGAAGAGAGCCAAATAGCAGGTAATAAACACAAAATGTAAAGTTAAAGTGCATCTGCATAAATTTGCTCATATTGGTATCAAAGGAGTAGTAGCTGACAAATATGTAGTTAAATGAAGTCAATTTAATATTTAAAAAACTGCATACCCTAAGTATATATATGCATATAAATTTTATACACACACACACAAACATACACACATAGTCTATATATAAATAGTTAAAGTATATCAAAAATTCCCTGAGAGAGGGCTCGGGCTGGCTCAGTCAGAAAAGTGTGTGACTCTTGATCTCAGGGTCATGAGTGAATGTTGTGTTCAGTGCAGAGATTACTTAAATAAATAAACAGCCAAAACAATAATTGTAACAGCATCAACAAACACATATTATTATTTGCCTTCTGGGCCACTAAAAAATATATATAAAGTAAATACATTTGTTGAGACTTCAGGACGAATGAAGCTTGTTAGAAACATTCCATTAATGCCTAATATCTTAGCCCA